>NW_027116715.1:227634-267452 GCF_000696795.3 Halyomorpha halys | reverse complement strand
AACATTTATATTATTAGTTTTTCCTATATTTTCTTTTTAGTGCTCATATATTTTTTTCTATTCGAATTTCGAAAAAAAAAATTGTATAGATTTATTTTACGTTCCTCCGACAACTCATCAAAAACAAGATTCTTTCACTTCATAATTAATTCATTTTGAAATTGTCCATGTAAAGAACATGAATTATTAACCCATAAATCTTTATTCGTCTTCAGTTTTTTTATTTTTTTTTTACTTCTTAATTTCGCTTCCTAATTCTTAATCTTCTAACCCAGTTCTAATATTCATTTATCATTTTTTATCTTAAGTAATTATATTACACCAACGATAAGTCTATGTAGTAAAATGTTCTGGATATAGCCCCTCAAATCTAATTTAATACCATATGTTCTATTAGTTTATTTACGACTTTCATTTATATGAGTTATGGACGAAAATCGCTAAATGATTAGAAAATAATCCATTTCTTCGAATATTGTTTTTTGAGAACTTTTTCTCTTAGCTTAAGAAAATATATTAGGACCCCACTTAACTGGCTGTTCGGATTAATCGTTGGTAAAAACAAAATTTATAATGTGAAACCTTTAGTTTAGTAAAAGAAACTAAAAAAATAAATAAATAAATCATTTGGCGATTATTAATAAAACATAAAGGTCATTTGTAGGCGTATAGTAAATCGTAAATAATGAATGTTAGATAGTGGACCATAGACTAGTGATTGGGGAAGTCAGTCTCTTAAATCGTATATAATTTTTTTTCTATATTGATCTAACTAAATTGAATTTCATCATATACATATCGACCATGTACTAAGTTTTGTATTGAATTTTAATTTTTAACTAGTATATAAGTTAATTTAAAATTAAAGGTTCTCCTTTTATTCACTTCGGCATAACCGGCGACTTCCAGGTTCCAACTTACACAGAGAAAAAAAAAATAATGACTGCATTATATATATTTTTTATCATTTATTGAATTTGGCTTATATAATTCATTATTATTGCCTATCACTATCATAAGACTGTTTTGATATGATTTTTTTTATTTATTAAAATCGTTTCCACATATGGTTTATTATCCAGATTAATTTTTTTTTCTTTAGTATTATGATCTTTTTTATATGTCCTTATTTTTTGAAACCCCACGTGATATGTAAATTTCTGTTTCATTCCATTTCATCAAATATTTTGTCTTGCTTTAAGACTTAGTGGTTGACATGATCTACTGATGTTAGTGACGTTTTTAATTGTATATATTTTTTCATTTATAATTAAGATTTCCACTAACGTAGTGTGAGTTCTTTAACTTAAGTTCTGTGTGGCCTCCTTCCAGATTATTATTTATTTCTCCAAATGATTCTTCTATTTAATTATCCCAGGTTAGTTTTGCTCTTCTAGTTTCCTACTATCTGAACACCATGGAAAAAACAGGCGCTGTCCAAAAAACTTGAATACTAGAAAACGAAATTCAGATTTTAATCATTTCTATAAAAATATGAGTGAATGGTCTGACATTTAATATTAATAATGTCTAAGTTTGGGAACGGGTGGCTCAGTGCTAAATCACTGCTCTACTAACTCCAAGGCCTCAAGTTCGACTTGAGCTGTGACGGATAATTATTTTCTTCCACTGCAGCCGTGAGTCAGCTCTGTGGTTTTGGCAGCTCTCATGGGTCCACCCAGCCTCCTTAAGTAGGTACCCTTAATTGGTTGAAAATCTGGGGGTCGAGCGTGATTCTGACCAAATCACCTCCTTGCACAACAGTTGGTCTTGTAACAGTACTTCCTTACAAAGTAGTGCACCCCTGACCCTTCTTGGGTTAAAATGATACAGATTTAATTTCTAAGTTTTGACTGCCGATAGTTTATTAATTTGTGGACATATTACATTTTTATCATTCAACCATAGATATAGATTGTCTTTTGCTCCACCTTATGTGTATTTTTTAATCCAATTTTATCTTGTATAAAATCATAGGAATTTAGTGCCTTCTTTAATTTATTTTCACTCACCAATAATTCAATAATAAAAACAAAAAATATGACGTCTCGTATTTCTCCCTCTTCCCTTTCACCCTTATCTTCTTTCAGGGATCCTCTATTAATGTCCTTACCATTTGAGGCCTATTTTTAATTGTTTGAATTAAATAGTATCAATATTATTGTTTCCACCTTTCACCTATCAGTGTTAAATAATGAGCATGTTCAGGAACGGATATTTTACCATCTACAATTAAACCTGTACGTTATTAATTAATCTATTCCCGTGGGATATTATAATAAAATTTTGCGTTATTTTTTTTAATTTACTTATGTTACATCATTATTCAGATTTATTTCAATATTTTTATGGCCATATTAAGTTTTAATCTTACCTTCATTATAAGTTTATTTCATAAACCGTAGGAATGTCGTGGTCGAAAACAGGAAACCAGGGTTGCTCCTGTATCAGAATTATTTCCCATTTACGTCTATTATTTTTCACGATAAGGTGTTACATTTCCCCCTTCAAAGTTCCTAGCCCTCAGATTAGAAAGGGATTAGACTGTATTTAGTGATAAAGGATAATTTAGTACGAGGAGGTGTCACGCAAGGGCAACATACATAATGCACACACCACGAAACCTGGGGGATCTCGCATGCTTAGTTTGAATAAAATAGCCTAAATGCGATTTTCCATATTAAATAGAATTTTATAATGGCCTCTTCGCGTTTTGTAGCCCTTGCTTGTGGAATATATATTCTATCGAGGTAGGGGGCAGGGTGTAGGGTTCCGCTGGGTAACGGTCTACTGTCGTTTAGAGCGATTTCTCGGTTCCACTTCGGGGCTCGAGGTGCCTTGCTTCGAGTCGAATTTCACTTTTAGTCGAAAACGAGAAAATATTGTCAGAGCTCTTGAAAAAAAAAGAGTAGGTTGTCGCTGTATAGCTCTAAACATTTATTCGAAAATAATAATTTATTTGTTAAGACAATATATTCGGCCTTGTAAGATATTTTAAGTTAGTGGTATTGAAGTGAGTATGTACTCCTGAGAAGAATTAATATCTAAAAAAAAAATTAAATTAAAAAATTGATATAGTTTATCACTATACCATGATGCTGGCACATAAATAAATTATAATATATTTAAAAAATGATAATTGTTGATGTAGATGGGACTATCCCACAGATACATGATAAAGATGTTAGTTAATAATTCAATCATCAACATTAATCCTCAATAAGTGTGTTTAATGTGTAATTCAACAAAGACTGAAACACTTTATTAAGTATTGTTTAAATACCAACTATGTAATAATTTGATGATAAGAATTTTTCCCCTTGTATTAGCTTTAACATTTCAGATTTTACTATAAAAAAAAAATGCAATTACAGTAACGAAAAAAAATTAATCAACGCATGGTATGCTTTGAGATAGCCTCTGTTTGTGTAGAATTATTCCCTAGAAGCAAATAATGTATAAATAAATATTTAAAAAATAATGCTAAATATTAATTATCGTTTTACTCACCGAAACCCGGATCATCTTTATTTGACACGCGATCAACCCTCTTTGTGTATAAGCCATATATTTAGCCGCTATGTATATGAGCTAAATGAAAAGTCGTTTTTAAAAAAACTGAATTATGGAGACAACATTTAATTGGAGGTCCAATAAGGATATGAGTTAGAAATTAAGTGTAACAGCTTTCTCTGTTAAAACTATTAATTTACAATCATATTAGACTATTTAAGAGCATTTGAAGCTAATTCATTTAATTAGTAATTAATTAATCAATTATTTTTAATAATTATGGATTGTGCCGGGAAAAGCATGACTTATACCACTTTTTCTCTCATTTCTCTCATACATATCTCTTATACCACTCTTTTTGAGGAATTGGTGAACACTGAATTTAAACTTACAAAAATTAAAAAACATCGCCAGTTAAGAATTAGGTTTTTGAAATAAAATACACTTAAGTAGAAGATGGAAATATTATTGTATGCGACAAAGAAATATAGTCAAGTTAAATTTCAGGTTAACCCAGAAGATATTGTAATCCAATTTCTGTCAATGGATTCTAATGCAAAAGATACGATTGTAGAATGTTTACCACTCACTGAAATTTCGTGAGCCTAATACAGCAATTTTTTTCAAAAGAGCCGTTGTATACTTTTATGTTTATAGCCAATAATTTCTCAAGTATTGCTAAGAGGTATGTGTATGTAAGTATATATCACCTTAGATTTCAAAGTAAATCTATTTTTATCCGACTAGTATTTGGAGTGCCAATTTTCGTGATGTCTTATTTTAAAAAAATATATCAACTTTTATGTCTATGGAGGGAGGTAGAATATTATAAGCCGAAAAACAGCTAAACTTTTTACAAGTCCTAACTCATTTTGAAATTCCAACTTATACTATTTCTCCCGCTCTCTCGTGATGTATTGGAACAAATGTATCGACCTAAAGGAAAATAAACGTATAACAGTCGTACGAGGCCTGAGCTGGGTGGATTGGAGCACAATATTGAGTCGACACCTTTGCACGAAAAGCCTCCGACGGTAGCGTGACAATGAATATATACAAATCCGTCTGATGGAACCTGCGATACAAACAAATATTTTGTGAACCTCGTTTCGTTATATAACTATAAATAAAAAATTAGTCGCTTATTTTGTTCCCGACTATATTTATTTATGTTAACATTGTTCATGCATGCAAATTCCCCATCGAAAAATTATACAACTTATACTGCTCTTGATTCTTCAAAAATTGTGTTGCATGTATAATTCCATATTTCTTTAACTATCCCATATATCCTGATTGTTTTACTTTTATAATCTCATATTTTTCTCGGAACTATTTTTTTATTTTAATCGCACTCCTGATTTCGACTCGCTCTTGCATCAAAACAAATCAAACAAAAGAATCATTGGAATCAAAATTATAGCTAATTTGCCATTCTTTAACTTGTATAACGTTAATAATATAATTTATTGACATGATAAAAAAAATATTTTTTGTTTTATACTTAAGAAAAAAATTCTTGTCACTAAGTTTAAATTCATGATCAGCACCCAAAAAAATAAATATTTTTTTTTTAAATTCCACCGAGGTCCCTTACTGCTGGCCCTAATTGGATTATTTTTTTAAGGTCCATTAGACCAATAACGAATAAGCGATAACATGGTAAACAATTTTTGTGAAGAAAAGTGTTAGGAATTTACTCTTGTTTAATTTAATATTAGTCATTATTTAAAAAAAAAAAAAAAAACTATAGTTAGCAAGATATAGTGAAAAAATTGTGAGCTATACTGTTATGGTATTTTTTATATTTTAGGAAAAAATTTAAGTTGAAAAAATAAAAGGACAAATTAAAAAAAAAATCAGACAGGAAAGTACAATATACCTGGACTATAATGTTTGCACACTTTTTCATAAATGAAGAAAGTTCATCTTTTCAGTTGAGATTAAATCCGATATATTCACATGATCGATTTGTTCAACCGATGACCTATTGTATTACGAATTTTAAGGAGGAAAATTAATTATTTTAATACTTTTAATGATGTTTATTGGTGACATATATTTAAAAATTAAAAAAGTGAAAATGGTTTAAATAAAAAAGGTTTCCATGTAAAACTAATTATAACAATATAACAAAATATATTTATATGAACTTAATTAAGAAATAGAATTTAAGATTCTGAAGATGAGAAAAAGACTTCGAAAGGTTGAAGGAAGAAAGGATAAAAACAATGAAAACACAAAATAAATTTCAAAAATATTTATATATTAAGTAAATGGTTTTCCATAAAACATTAAAATTAGTTCTTAAGATTATATTTATTAGTTGTATGAATATTTTTGTATTAAAGAGGCAAAGTTTTTTTTAGTAATAAATTTTTATAACTTGTTTTCTATGTTATAATGATGTATTTAATTTATTTTATGGCAACTTGGAATCATTACGATTTTAGTAGCTCACATGGTACGCTTCAAATTTGAGAAGCTCACTTGCACAAGAATTTTTTCTTAATGAAGAAACAATTTTTTCTTAAAAGGAATAATTGCAATGGGAATTATAATTCATTTTACAAAACAAGTTTAATTGAATAAGTGTTTCTACTAATTAGATTTTCACTTAAGATTATTTTAAATTGTAGCGATTAATATTAGAACTTTCCTGCGAAATATATTCTTATTTCGAAACTTCGATACTAACTTTTCTTTTAATCCTCTTATCTTCTTAATACGGAATCTTTAAAAAAAGAAAATGGCACAAAAAAACAGTTACACATTAAAAATGGTTTTAAATCTTACCGTTTGGAAGGTTGATAAGATTTATAGGATGGCGAAGGCAGGTCCCTGAGGAAGTGACGCAACACAGGGACGAGCTCTCTCATTACAGAACCACACCCACCGTGGATTTCATCTCCGGTTAATTGTCACGGATTAACTGTTATCTGAGATGTGCGATTATAATTAATTTTCAATGATTCTCTACTTTTTAATTGTTATTCTATACACTGATTATATTGGTTAATAGGTATAACTGTTTCTGATTAATAGGAATGACAAATTCATATGATATAACTCGAAAAGTTGATGAGAGTTTGTATTGTTATTTCTATAAACAGATTCATCTCTATTTATTTTTTATATATCAGATCTAAGGACGTTTTTCCAACCACGTTGGTCAATCGTGTCCGTTGTTAAATCGGGGGTAAAGTTGAACAGCTTTGGTGAGTGGACGTCCCCTTGTCTCACGCATGGCTTGTAATTGAACCTATTGCTTAGGAAGGGGACACGTTTGTCATATTGTTTGATGTCCAAGAGGGGCTTGCAACGAAGCTTTACATATCAATGTTTCTTACTTATTACCTGTCAGGTATTTGTAGTGTATAAAATTGGAAGTTGATGAATTATACTTGGTGTAAGCTATGTTTAATATACTTGATGTTCTGATTTAATAAATGTGTATATTTTTAAGCCTACTAAGTCTTGAACTAAACTTAACTTAACCTATCCCATTATTTTCAGAATAAATGGACCTTGTAATGGGTAGTGCCGTTGAGAGCAAGAGTGGTGTAAGTCAAACCTTGGGTTTGGGGAAAACTAAAATTTTAAGGAAAGCTCTATAACATTTTTTGTCAAAACTAATCAGAGAAAACAACTTTTTTAAAAATATTTCAAGTTAATTCTATCATTCATTAATTAATTAATTATTTTTGGGAGTGAGCGGAATGCCTCAGTGGAAAGGCGTCGTGTTATTCCAAGGACCCTGTTTGAACCCGTCTATGGTAGACGGATATTTATTCTGTGGCTATAGTTTTGAGTCAACACTGTAGGTTCAGGAGCCGTTTGTCCACCCAGCCTCTATGAAGTGGTTACTCTTAATTAGGGAAAAATCTGGCTGTTGAACGTGACATTGAAGAAATCACCTTGTTAAACCATTGTTCAAGGAACAGTACTTTCTTACGTAATACTGAACCTCTTTCTCTTCATGGTTTGTAGCGGTGCAAATTTTCATTTAAACATTTTTTTTTTAATTTAATTTTTATGGTAACAGAATGATTTTCTCTACTCTTGTTCTTAACAACTAAGTTGTAAACTATAGAATAAAATTAACCTAGTTCGTCAAGCTATTTGCTATCTTTATGTTTATATATAGTTCTTTATTTTTTATCCCAATAATATCCCTAATTTTTTTTCTCTATCTACCGCATCTCTATACCGAACATTTGCTTATAATAGAAACTTGAATAATTCATTTATGTTTATAAATCCCTCCTTTTCTAAATTGAACACTTCGAAAGCCCAATTTTTTTATATAATTCTTTACATTTTACTTTATAATTCTTTACATCCTACAATTTTGAAAGTTCAGTTACTTAACAGTTGAAGAGCATTATTTATTCAAGAGGTTTTGAGCCGATATGTCTTTGTGAATAGTATCGTCCAGCAGGTACAGTAATCTTCAAAGGCAAGTAAAGCATATTGATGAGGTTTTTGCATACAAAGGGGCCTATATCGTAGAACGCAGGCTGCACCATCCTATGAATGCAAATGTGCATATCCGTGTGAAGCGACTTCATTACCGACCGAAAAATTGATGGTAGGAAGGATTATTACCCTTATAAGTTATTATATAAGTTTCCATTAGTGGCTCAAATAATTCGAACCAGTAAAAGAAGTGTGAAAGTTGTAATTATTTTAAGGCATTTTGGAATTTTTCACGGATTACATTAACTTCTTTTTTTAAATATAACTACTACTTCCAGGTAAGTGCACTTTATATATTGCATGTTTTGTTATATTAAGTAGTTTCCTGATATTATCCGTCTAAAGGTGATTTATAAGAAATAATATTATGTTGAAACTGATGGGGTGAAACCATTTCCATCGAAAGCCATATCTCATTCCAATAAATTAAAAATCTGGTGCAGTGTGCACATCACACAAGTTTCACTTATAACCTTACATACGTATGTTTAGTGTAGATTGGTGGCCTCTTATTGAAGTTATTGTAATTTTTCTGATTTTTGAAAAAAAAAAAAAAGAAGAAAAAAGGAAGGCATAAATTATGAACATTTTTTTGTTTTATTTTCTACTTCATAATTACGGAGATGATGTTAGGCGTTGAGTGCAATGTGGTGTAAGTCAAACTTGGAGTCTTGACATTAGTCACTCATAAACATATGAACATATTTTAAAAAACATTTGAAGCACTTTTTAAATTAAAAATTCATTAATTATACCAGAAAGGTTGGATTCAGAAGTGATGCTTTTTCCTAAAACTGCTTTTTTTTTTTTTTTTTTTTTAATTTTTACATAGCTGTTTTCATAATAATTAGGTTTTAATTCAATTTGATTATCGGTGACATTAAGTATAACATGTGACAAATTATTTATTAAGCGCTCTAAGGAAATTGAGAAAAATGAGTCAATTATAAGTTTTAGTTAAGAAAATTCCTGAAGTTGGTGAAACGTGACTAATTTTTAATAGTCTAAACCTAGGAGACCAAATGCTTTTGATAAAAATCTTTAAATAAATACCCCAATGGTTATGATTTTTGAACCTTGTGAGAAGTTTCGTCTTCAATTTTATAAGTATAAATAGTAGTTATAATGTACGTAACAATTTTTATTTCTAAAGTTAATATTGATAATAAATCTTAATCTTCGATAAGAGATTGTAATATTATATTCTTCAGATTGCTATCATGGCAATTCAATCGGTACTTGTAAGAGTGATAAATTGGCACTTTTCCTTTTTTATTTTTTTCTAAAAAACAAAAAAGACCTGTAATACTGAGATTATGGGTTTCTTCATTAAATTAATTACCGAATCACTTTTTTCTATGTATTTGAGTTCATCGTTAATTCCTATTATCTAATAAAAAAAATTAGATTTAGGTTTTATAGCATAGAAACAAAGGTTTGATTGATTATTGGATTTCTGGAAATCGATTATAATTTAAAAAAGAAAGAGATAAATAACATTTTTTGAAAAATTGGCTATAAACATATTATTTGATTTATCGAAGAGGTAAAATGTTTCTCCACCACACTTTTATATTTCATTATTATTTTTCGTAAATACTTCAATTACCTTTGTCAGTTTGGTGTTTTGAAAAGATTCAACTTATTTACAGCCAAAATTACATGAAAGTTAAGCTTAAAATTTAATAGAAAATACTGAAATACAGCAGAACACAATTTAACAGACCTCACCTGAACGGTTCCCTGGATTAACCTGAGGTAGAAAATAAATACGGTTCCCTGGATTAACCTGAGGTAGAAAATAAATAATTGTCAATAAAACACTACGTTTGGCAAACAATTACTGATTTTATCACTACTATTAACAACTTAAAAAATTGTTTATACACGGTTATTAAATCATATAGATTTTTTGTTAATCAAAATAAATTATTCTTGTAAAATTAACATACATTTCACATGATATATTTTGGACTGCATTTCAATTTTCATCTAATTCGTGAATCATATTAATATTATATATTTATATTATTTATTTTATTCGCTCCGGATTAACCGGCAATGTATCGAGCCCGATTAGGTCAAATATCAACGGAGTTCCAATGTCTTGATAAATTTGGTTTTAGTTAAATGATACAATAAATATAAATACAATTAATTATAATTTGTATTGATATAAGTTAAAAATAATACTATCCGAATACATATATTTGTTTTTTATGCAGAGAGAAAATGCGTTAGAAAAAAAAAATGTATTTATACAATCCGTTGATGACTCAGTTCATTCGCTATCCTTTGCCATTACACTCAGTCACGAAACAAGCCTCATTTACGACGTGATAAACCATAAGGCGGCCGATAATGTCAAAAAATATTACTTTTTCCTTATCCTCTATTTTTAAAATGAATGTTATCTTTAGAGAAAAAAGTTGCTCATGGCGGTGTAAGTAGCCTTAGGATGAGTAATGATTCGAAACCGGGCCTCCACGTACAATACACCAACTGTCACTTCGGTCATCCGGGGGGTCTCCCGTCTTGGGGCGGGTTTTTAATATAATCGATCATGCTAAATGTTTAAATAAATTTTAATCGATAACGTAGTTTGAACTTTTTCTGGACAGACAATTTCATCATGGTCTAGATTTAATACCCTATAGGTAAATTGGATATTTTTAAAGCCATTTATGTCTGTCACCCACTTTTATATTCGAGTCGATTCCACTTCAATATATTTCACTCTAGAAAACAAATTTATAAAAATCTTCTCCAATTATATTTCAAAAAATCAGACAGTAAAAGAACACCAGATTTACTAAATAAGTTTTAATTATTTTATATTACCACACTCGTGAATTAAAATTAAGTAAATAAATAACAATAAATTATTATGTTTAATAACATTAAAACCACATATAAAACAAAAAGAAAAATAATTAATACTTTATTAATTAACTTCTTAAATGTGTAAAAAACTGTATTTATATTCTCAAAAAAATCAAAATATTTAAATTCAAATGTTTTTAACTTTATTTCAAGTTACAAATTAAAACTTACGTCAATGTTTTGGAGCACACTTTTGATCGTGTGGAAATCGAATCTTTCTAAAATGTTTTATCTGATTTCATATCTCCTAAACGAA
Organism: Halyomorpha halys; assembly: GCF_000696795.3. Lineage (NCBI taxonomy): Eukaryota > Metazoa > Arthropoda > Insecta > Hemiptera > Pentatomidae > Halyomorpha > Halyomorpha halys. The sequence goes on along the minus strand of NW_027116715.1, from coordinate 256,321 downwards.
TCTATTTTTGCTTGCCAATCATAATTATAGAATTTTTAGTTGAAAATGTTCTCAATGAATTTAAGAACAGTACAGAAGAATTTTAGTTATATAATCGTCTCAGTAAAAAGGAGTGGTATAGCTCATTTTTTAATTCATAATATTTTTTATTGAAAAGTAGTACAATGATGTGCAACAATTAAGATTACTAAGTATTAGGGCTGTAATTTTTCATTAATAACATATATGCATGTTAAAGCAAAAGATAATAATAATAAATATATCGTAAAATAGATAATAATAATGATGAAATAAATAAAATAATATGAGCGCGGTAGTTCAATAGATACGACATGGGACTTGTACTAGCCCGTATTCTATTCTGTCATGGGCAGAATATTCATATAATCTTCATCTTTTAAATATAAATTTAATCATCTTTTAAAACTCTAGCGTCACAAGTTTATGTTGTGTAAACATAAATTAAATTAATCGATTATTAGATACTAAATTTTAATTACTTTAAAAAATCGATTTTTGTTGTACAACTTTAATTGACAAGAATTCTTCCCTCTTTCGGGGAAACTTCTTTCTTAGGAAAAAATTAATTGTTTCCCATGTTGTTCATAGTGGATAATTTTTACATTCTAAAGTTTGATTGTTGATGTAACTTCTATTAAATCTAACTATTGCTATTTTATTTTTTTATAATTAAGACTTAATTTATATTGAGTACTTAAACATGATTTCTTCGAGAATAATTAATAACAATTATAGATAGCGGAATAATAATAAATTATGTGCCATTGTTCTTTAAATGATCTTCCATTATGTGGAGCAACTGCAATAACAGTCCTGGTAATAAATGACGACATTAAAAAGATATATGGAGCCGGATCGGGGTTTTGTTTCGTGAAAAGCCCATCAAAGAGAAAGTGTTTCCGTTCTTTTTTTTTCTTTTTTAACAGACGTCTCATTCATCGCTTGTAAAAACTGCCATAGAACCGTCCGACCTCGAATAGAATGATTCACAACTGTAAACTTTACATATTAACTATTTTATAGCAATATTGATATTATTCATCGTGGTAGTTCATGAATAATCAGTATTTCTCAAATATTATTGTCCCTCTCTACAAATGCATTCGAGCAAGCATTAAGTCGATTGATTCACGAAAACAATTTCGGAGGTCAATCCTACAACTTACGAATGTTGGAATTATACTTAACCGTTATTTTGTTTAGCAAATTTGTATAACTTGAAATGATCGTAAAAATATAAACCAACTTATGTAGGTGGGCTTTGCATATTTTTTTAGATGTTTTTTTTATGAGGGGAAAGTGAGTTGTGGTTTACAAAATGCATATTTATTCAGAATATTTCTCTTATTTTTGCAGGCTTGAAACTTTTTTTTTATAAAATATAATTAAATATATTTTTTGATTTTATTCTAGCTAATCACAACGCATGATTAATAATTCTTAACATATTAACCTTTGTTTCGATTATTCATGTACGAAAACCTCAGTTTTTAAGCACTTTGGCACTTTTAGTAATCACTATGCACTATTATTTGTATGCTAATTACATACAGAGGAGAAAAAAACAAACCAGCTGAGGGACAAAAAAAAAGAGAGAAAAAAAAGGGAACCGACTTAAGTAATAGAAAAAAAAAGGAGGAGACCAAAAAGAGGAACAGAAAAAAAAGAACATGGCCCAGCAAGTTCATCGGGTCCCGGCCGAGCGAAGCCGAACAGAGCCGAAGGCCGGGAGCCGGCTCGCTCAGCAACAGTCCGGTCTCGGGCTTGCCTGGTGCAAGGCCTTGGGACCCACTCAATAATAGTCTGTTACTCTCTTCACCGTTTTTCATTTACGTATTCACGCATGCTATTATGTGAGATTATCTATGATGCATCAGATATTTGCAACAAGGAGCAGAAAATTTAAAAGAAAAATATATTTGAAATTGTTCGCCAATCCTCTATATCCTCATCCTCAACGAATCGTACGTAAATATTTTTTAATTTTTACTATTAGATCATATAAAATTTACAGATTTTTTTGGCCCATTTTATTCGATGAAATTTTATTTTTCTCAATAATTTTATCATCAAATCTTTTTTTCTCTAAATTTAATTTGACCTATTTTCTTTTCTTATTCGTTTCATTTATTTTGTACACATATGAATGTTATATATTTAGCACTAAACTTGATTTAAATTTGAAATTATCAGATGATTCGAGACTGTTTGTTACAAAGCCCATAAACTAAATGTGGTGATGGGCAAAAAGATTTTTTCAAAATTTGAGCCAGCCTGTCCTGAAACGTTTAAATTTTAATTTCTTCCAGATATTTTCCCTGTTAGTGTTAAATTAAAAATTGAAACTTTTTTTTTATAAAAAAATCCGAATGAATATTTTTTCCTACAATCACAAAATATTGTTATTGATCAAATATAAACTTGAAAGTATAATATTCCGGTCACCGTAAGAAGACAATCAGCATTTATTTAAAATAAAATAATTGTAGTGACGTGATGTACTTTCAAGATTCGCAGTTCTGAACAGGTTTTTAATGGTGGAATACAGATAAAAAAAAAGTTGGCCTTTTTTTGTATCATAAATGTAACAATAATTTTAAGAACAAAAAAATTTTTAATGAATATAAATTAAAATTCGATCGGTGATTGCTACTAAATGAGAACTAGCTTTAGAGCGAGTGGGGTCAACGGATTGGAGACCCTGAAACAGTTCAGGGAAAAGCTGGTTGCAGTTGCCAGGGATTTCGTATCCGTTGCCTTCTTCCTATCAAGATCAATCGAGATTTACATGTTTTTCATATTTTATTTTTCATTAAATTTTATCTCAATAATTATTAAACAAAAAAAAAAATGCCTGTTCCAGTTCCTTCGCGATTTACAAAAATTATAAACGTTGGTTTATAAAAGGGGTCTCAGAAGCTATTTGTAGATGGGACACAGTGCCAGCGTATTATTACTTTTAGAGTTTGAACTGATAAGTTAATCAGGGCATCACATATTAGCTGTTACCTTTATATTCAGCACACACAGAAATAACCGTATAGAAGTTATGAAAATGTTTAATTGTAATACGAGTAGAAAAAAGTCTTTTCAAATAAAGGCTTAGTCCGAAAACCGGTTAGGAAAGCGGTTATAAATAATCGAGTAGACTCTGATATAATTTTTAATTTTTAAGACACTAAATTTAACTGAATGGTTGTTTTAGTGTATGTAAAGAATTAAATGCACTGTAGAAAATCAGAAAGTTTTTCTATTAAGAATCATTGTATGATCTGTACAAAGTTCATAGTTTTGTTACTTTGGTCTGGTGACCGAAATAAAGTTGTGGAGCTTAAACTTTTTTTTCTTTTCAATTTATTTCTTAGCTCATAATAAAACATATAAATTGGTCAAAGTGAATTACAAGATCTATCTCGATGAATAATTTTTAAGTATTGTACATTTCATTGCTAAGTTATGTTTTGAGTACAGAAAGGTGAATTCAGAGGATGGGTTGGGTTTCGGAATCGTCAGAAGGTATCGATGTAGCTTGTGTGAGTGAAGTGAGATATCAGAAATTTTTTTATTAGGATTAATATACACATATATTTTATTTGGTAGATGATTTGAAATTTATAATATAGGGAACAAGTACAAAAACCGGACGTTGAAGTTGATATGAGTATTCCAAGTGTCAATTTGTCTTCAACCAACTATCCCATTTAAGTTTCAAAGTGCATTATAATATTTGAAATAATAAAAACCAATTACGAAATGTAATTTTTTATATTATTATTTTTATTCGTAAAATATTGGGAATAAGTACGAAATCAGATGATGAAGTAGATATTAGTATTACAAATTCAATCCATTATCCCAGTTAGGTTTTAAAGTTGATCTGTAATACCCTAAAAAGAAGAGAATGGATGAAAATTTATTTTTGTATGAAATAGGAATAAAATCATTTTCTAATGATCTAAGTATTGTAAGTTTTAATATATATTCAATGACTTGTATCGGTTAGGTATCAAAGCGTATTGTAATCCTTAATTGCAAAAAGTAAAATAAAAGAGATGATGAAATTTTTTTATCATTTTTGTGATTCATGTGAGGTGATTAATAGATGTTCTAGAAAGGTCTAGGTGATGTGGAAGCGAAAATGTTCGATTTAATGGAGAGATAAAAATTGAAAAGAGTAGGGAATGATGATTAATATATTTTTATTTGTTTAATTTTTCTCCTTGGGTAGTTTCTCAAGTGAAAGAATATTCTATAGGCCGGCAGGTACGGAAGAGGGCCAGAGTTGAGGATGATGAAATAAAGCAAAGAGGAGAAGCAGAGACCCGGCGGAGCCCCCCAGCTGACAGGGCTCACGTAGGCCAGGCGGTGGTGGGGGTGAAATCGTGGTGGTGGGGGTAGCGGAAAGCGGCGGTGGGGGTAGCGGAGAGCGGTGGTGGGGGTAGAGCTCTACTTCCCGAGGCCAGCTGATGCCTCACCTAGTCTCTCGCCGACATCAACCCGAGCATCATCTCTTACAGAGCTCGTACAGCCACAGGGGAAGTGTCAGGGCAGTCCCTTGGGTGTCTTCGCTCCATACAATTGTGATATATTTGTCTGTGCTAGGCGCTCTGTGATATTATCAAAACGGACGACATGGAGATTCTTCCTTGCCCCGTTTCGGCTACCTTTCCGGCTTTTGCCAGAGGTGAGTTCTATATAATATTGCCGGCTTATACCCTTGTTTCGTCAGATCCAACTTTCTCTTCTCAGTAGTTTTTTTTTGTTTTATCTATCATTATTTCTTCCTGGTTTTATTCTTTTTTTTATAATTACTAATTTTGTTTATTAATTTTAATTTATATTCGAATCATGGCTGATGTGATTAAGTTTTTAATCTGTGATATATTTTGAATGATTTTGTCAAAGCTATCAAAGTTATAACATTAACTTTCCCAACAGTTTTATATCGAAAACATCAATTTTATTTTCTGTGTTAAATTTATGAATTTTTACGATTTGTATGAATATTTAATTTTATGCATCAATAAATTTATTTTTTATTTCAAGTTTGAATCTTTCTTTTTACTATTTGGTGGCTTTAACAATTTCTTTAAATGACAGTTAAGCTCAAAATCTTACTTAAGTTGGAAATTATTTTTAAAGTGACAAATTTGTTTTTAGAATTTTATTGTTAAATCTTCCTTACATATGCCTTTGAAATAGGTTTAAAACTTTTTAAATTAATAGAACAAATGATAACTGTTACCAACCGTATCGATAGTGATTAGAAATCATTTCTGACTTTTAGCCGTTGTATAATTACACTATTTTCCAATAAATTCTTGAAAGTATATTCTAAGAGAGGTTTTGATCCTTGATACAAGAAATGAAGGATGAACTTGAAAAATCAAAACATACCGAAAAAATAAAATCAATTAATTGTTCGGTTAACTTGTTTTAAGAATCTAATGTTAAATAATGTGTGCTTTTCGCTTTTGTTAAATGACTAGTTGGTAACAAATGAAACTTGCAGTATAACTATATTCTTAGCTAGAAGAGTTCGTTATCTTAACTTGAGGAAATCCAGGTATCTTATTTACTATGCTTGTGGGATTATTACTATCAATTGTTTTAGCCTTCTTGACGATAATCACTGTATTGCCCTATTCTGTCGGGTTTATTAACCGGGGCTGTGGTAGGGGGATCGGTCGGGTGAAAGTGCCGGGAGTTGGGACATAGCCGGCCGGCCTACCGGTCTTTTGGTTTCCCTGCTTCGTGAAGTGAGGTGTGGGGCACCTTGGGGCCTCAGTAACCATGATTGCTATTAGGCTTAAAACCTTCGTAGTATCAGGGTCTTCCAGGTTATTTAATTCAATTTAATAGTATAACATGATAATTTCGGGATTAAAAAAAAAAAACTTGGTAATTTTAAGGATTGCTATAGATTGCTCTACAACTTAGACTAAATTTTTTCTTCTCCTAACCAGGCCTTAAGGAAGAGATGGTAGCGGGTACTTGTGAGGTTGCTCTGGCCAGGCGACTGGAGACGGAGCTGAGGGCGGCCAAGTCGGCGCAACTTAGCTGCGGCGAAGTCCTCCTGCCGGCCAATCTCCTGCCGAGGATAGCCTCTCAAGTCCTCAGCCTGGCCGAAGTGGAACCTTGCGGCCTCAGGGGGTGTACCCTCTACATCGACTTCGCCGCCTCCGACGCTGATGTACGGAGGATCGCGGAGATCAAGTGTGATAACAACACCGTATCCACCTTTGAACTCACCCTCACTCTCAAGCAAGACCCTAGGTCGTCTTCGTGGCACAACATCCTGCCGCAGTTCTTAAAGTAAGTTTAACTTCTGACTTGTTCCCTTCAACATCGTTGAAGATTGAATGTATTAAACCCTATTAGAAATATTATTCCTTACTAATTCGATGACTTGTCTACCTGCAGAAATCTGACAAAAGGCGGCACAATAATGATCAGCCACGAGTTCGACATCACGAAAAAGAAGCTGTACAGGTCTTACCTGGAGTGAGGGAGAGGGAGGGACTTGTTGGAGAGAGAAGAGCCGCCAAGACTGAATATCATCTTCCTCCTATTCCTGCATCATACGGCAATATCATGGCGTCTTTTGAAGAACACAAACACAAAGTATTTATCCAGTGTTAAGCCAGAGGATACATAATATACATATGTTTTTATTTTATACAATTTATATACTATATATAAAAAAAAATCTATTTAGTTTGTAGTGGTTAGATGTATAGGTTTTTTTAATTTTTTTATATGTTTAGAAATTTTTTTTAATTGCTGTGTATCTATATAGGTGGTTAAATAACACCTTCATCAAGCTAGTGTGATCATTGGGAAGTGTTGAACAGAATTAATTATTGGTGTATAGGTTTGGTAGGTAATGTTGTAGGACTGGGATAACAAATTTCTTTCGAGAAGCTGTGGCTGAATCCAGTACAATACTTGTATCTTTAGTTGTCTGCCAACTGGCACGCCATCTTAGTGTCTGCCAACTGGCATGCCATCTTTGTATAAGTCCATATCATATGCTTTCTTAGATTGTAACAAACTAATACCAGTAATAATATACATTGTATGTGATTAATATTCTATTTAAGGTATATGTCTTTTTCGAATATATGATATATATTTGAACACAAGTATTTGTATATCGACAGTGTGTCACGATTTGTGACGAGTGAGCTTAAGTCGAGTTGTTCATTGGACAATTTTTTGAATTATAAATTTGTGATTCGACCTATGATAGTAATATAAATATAAATATATAAGTATAAAATGAAATATATTTGTGTATAGGAGGTAAAGCTTTAATAGGTTGTGTTGTCTTTCAAATTGTGTGTGACAAAAGCAGAGTTAACAATGTTATTCAGTCTTTGTGATTATAAACTTGTCTCTGTTTTGTTTTATTTGTATTTTTCGAAGCAAATTTATTTTCCAGTTGGTCTCTCGTCGATAAGTGTTGTCGAAATGTTATTTTTTTTTTTTAATTATTTCTTCGAAGATGTTTCTCTTGTCATTTAATTAATAAGGAGTTTGTAAAATTTTTTATAACGTCTCATCAAAGAGGCCAGTAGTGATTTATTTATTGTTCTTTAATAAAGTAACTTGTGATAAAAAGCAATTATTAATATATTATATATTGATTATTAATTATTATTATTTTGTAAATTTATTATTGTTGAGTCAACTCTGCTGTTGTATTAAATGTACCATTTTGTATTTTTTACTTAAAGGGAGAGGAGAGGAGAACACAAAGCATTATATATATATATGTCCTGATCTCACTAATGCCAGTATGATCTGGTTTTAATAATATAAATATTATATTAATGTAAGTATATATATATTTAATGAGATGCAGTATTTGGGGAAGAGGAGCCCCCTGGGTTCTCCTCTATCCCAGAATTACAACATTGTATTTCATTTATTGATTGTCGAGAAACAAAGGTGTATTATATGAATGATTGGCGAATCGACACAATTTTTTGTACTTTTTTGTTATACGATGGAAGATGTTTTAAGTTATAAAATTTAAAACATGGTGAAAATATCAAATATAAAAACAAAGTAAAACTTTAAATATTGTCTATTCTATTCCAAACCTTACCACCTATCCTTACCATTTACTCATGTTAAGCCTAAAAAAAAAAAAAAAAAAATGTAAGGTATTATGTAGTATTCTCTCAATCATAAAACAATTAAAAGTTTGAAAAGAATAATAATAACATTTAGAGTTTAATGTTTTTGAGTTTAATGAGTAGAATGTTTAAGAACATTCTCAATTAAAAGCAAATTTTAATTTGTTTCATGAAAACAGTTCTCAAGAGGATACATATACTTTTTTTTTATACAAATATAAAAGGATACAAACTTCTTGTTATTTATCAGTAACTCTAATTTTTAAACAACTTTGTTTCATCAGATTTTAGAGTTTGAGGTTTCAATAGAGTTTTAGCTTCTGGCTGATAAAAAAGAATATTTTGGGCTTTTAACTATATCACACAGTTTATTATTAAACATATTTTCTGTAAGGAAATTAAATTATCTGGCTACAACAACCAATATCTATTCTTGATTAAATAACAATGTGCCATTTTTATCAACATGAATTGGTTAAGTGTGGTAAAAGAATTTTTTTTTTCAATAATACCTTGAAAAGAATACCAGAGTGAGACAGAAAGTTTTAACAAAATTTCATATTTTAATTTAAAGTAATTCTCCTGCCTGTATATGCATTGAATTTTAACAGCAAGTTCTTTTATCATGCCTTTCCCAATATTATACAAAACATTATGTTTTTTACTGGATCTAACAAAAATTAGTCCATTCGTTCTTATAAACAAAGCTATTGTTAAACAAAAATATAGCATTTATTAGAGCATGTAAAAACTCCATTTTATGATAAGATATTTTATCCCAGCAGCTGCCGAAAAACGGTCACGGCGAACCACTCAACGAGTTCATTCAACCGACCAAAAGTTGCTAATGAACGTCATATATTTTTCAAAAAATTAGAAACTCACTCAATTAATGTTTCCTATCCGTTTCTCCAACCGAAAGGTTAGGTTTTTAAAAATATGGCAAAATTTACATACGTCTCGAAATTTATCCCATAACGAATGATCCTGAGGGATTTCTTTACTCCTAAATAGTGGAAGTAAGTATTGATTTATTTCGTGGTTGGTTTAATTTTTTTTTTTAACTTTTATTTTATGATAGTTGCATAATATAATTATATAATATAGTTCTTTTAAAATTCTATTTCTTCTGTCTTTCATTGCAGGAGTATATTAAAGCTTAGAACTCCCTTCATCAACCGTACTACTAAATTAAATTTGAAATTTAAATATTTGTTGAGAAACACTAAAATAGAATGAAATGTCTGTTAATCGTTGTGCTTATGATAATTGAGATAAGAATATAGAATGTTTATTAACGGAAACTAGTAATTATATAGAAAACAGATGTCCTTAAAAATGTTTATTATCAATACTATGTTTATATACTGTTAGTTTTATAACTGTTGATAGTTTAATGATACTTAGCATTATTTTTTCACCTGCTTCCTTTGAAATTAACCTTAGCCTACAGTATGATTTGATTTATAAGCATATCATTTGGTACCATTTGGCTCATTGAGTAAGAAAACTTACCATCACTCAATAATTATAAATTTCATCGATCATAAAGTTTTCTTATCTTCTGTCTATGCCTAAACTAAATTTACGGTTCAGTATTGACAAAATTATGAATTGATCCACAATTATATGTTTTTTATTAACTCTTGGCTTCTCACTTCTTCGGATTGCTCTACTAACGTATTTTAAAAAAAATTAAATTTACTACAAATAAAGGTGTCAAAATAAATTGCTTAATAAAACTTTTAATAATGTGAATAATTTTTAGTAATGAGAATACTAATAATAAAATCATTTACAAAGTATTAATGCACACAAAATAAACTTAGTTATAATAAACGTATCACAAGATAAGGAAAAATAAGTATAGAAAAAAGAAACTGCTTAAAAAATTAAGAAAAGAAAATATTTACAAATTCATGTGTGTATTTTTAAAATTTTTTGGAGGTGTTTCCTATTGAATGTCAATATATCTCTTTTTTATGTTTTTTCTGTAATTAATTAAAATTCAACTGCAAAAACATTTTCGATTTATTTGAAAATTTTAATTTTCATCTTTCAAATAGGTGCTATGAATTAAAATTGTACTTACCTACATGAGATACTTCCATAATAACTTCTTAATAATAATTTTTCAATAGTATATATCGACTTAATCAACAAAAATTCCTCATTTATTTTCTCTGCACAATTCAATAGATTTAACAGTTTTGATTCAATAACTCTTAGAACAAACAACCAAATCAGACAAATTTAATATTTCACTTGACTCAATGACCTTCTTCATTTAAATATTTATTATATTTAATAAATATAATGTATTATATTTTAAATAAAATATTGTTAATTATTTTAAGAATCATATTTTTAAAACTATAAATTATTCATCTTCAAACACTTGTCCATATTTTAACCATTGACGAAAACTCCTACCTTTCTAATAATTTTCTGTTGTTGCTCGCATGCTTAAATTGTAATTTCAAATGTTTTTATATTTCCAAGTCCTGTTTATTTATTTAATTTACATTGGGAGAGTTGGAAATTACAATAGTTCTTCTATTGTATATTCCCTGACAGAAGAGATTGTGACTGGTTCTTTTTTGATCCAGGGAGCATTAGGTTGCCCACCATTGACCCATATCGTCACGAACAAGGATAGCTCCAAGGACAATCCACACTCGTCAGTTCCTCTAGCGAAAATTCACTATGAGTGAATTTTCAGACCCCTCTGTTTCTTTAGGGCTTCCTTAGCCTTGAGTATTTTCTTTAGCCTGTTGGTAAATATATCCCTTCTCTGATGTACTCTTGCTGAGCCAGGGGATCTCCTACTATCGTTGTAACGACATTATTTCATATCATTCCCTTATAGTTCATGTTCAATCATAAGTTATATGCAGTTTTATATAAATGACAGTATTCAGAAATCAATCAATAATTTAAATAAATATGATCTTTAACAACTTATTTAATACATACAATTTATCCAGGTACCGCGATAAATTCTATTATTATTATTAATATTATATTTATTAACTTATCAATTTTTACTTAGACATTACTTTTTTATTTAATTATTTATTTATTGTGATGTGAATTATATTTCTTTGAATTGTGAAAAATCTACCCAACCGTAGAACTCCAATTACATTTCTAGAATAGGAGGTATCTAGGCCATCTTATTTTCAGACACCTAGTATTATCATTTATCGATCGTTTGGATTGTTATGAAGTTTATCATGGAAGGATTGATATCTAAATCTAGCCGAATTGCTAACGTATACGCTATATTTAATCTTAAATTTATTAAATCCATATATTTTCAGATTCTTTTTTTTTTTTTAAATTGGAATAATTTATAAAAAAATAAAATTGGATTAAATTTATCATAAATAATCAATCATCGATTTAAAATGACCGATTTAAATTTTAAAAAATAAACATTGCTTTTTGAGTATTTTCAAAACATACTAAGAACGAACAACCATAATCTTAATACAAGAAGATGCGTACTAACTCTTGTGAGGATCTGTAGAATATTTAAATTTTCTTCAAATGTTTTTATTTTTTGACAAGTACAGTTATAATAGTGTAAATACATTCCTAAAATTTGTCAAATTATATTAATTACAAACAATGCTCCCAACTAGAGAAGGAAATAGATGTTTTCGTGTTTCCGTGGTTGTTATCATATTATTCGGAATTTACATTCACTTACCTACTTACAGAATATATTCTAAGGATAAATATTACTATCCTGAATAATAAATAAATTGCTTATTTGAAACGTATTGAGATTAATTTAGTAAGTAGGAAGATAAGAGAACGTTTTGTGATGTTTTTTTTTTAAAATATAATTTATGACATATAATTTTATTAAACCATTTGCTTAGACCAAGATTAAACATCATTCAGTAGTTTCTTATACTTTGTGCGGTCTCGGATCCAACCAATACTTAAAACACCTATGATGGCGTTCATAAATATAAATATTATTGGGAAATGGTTAAAGCAAACCAGATGATATATTTTTTACTTTTTTATGTAGTTGATAGACCGTATATGAATATTTTTTTAGGACATCGTCCGGGTTGCCGTTGAGAAGATAAAAAATAGTTTCAACTGTTTATTTATGTCCTACTATTAGGACCCACTCTGCAGTTCTCCATCATGGCTAAAACAGAAAGATAAACAGGAGTTAAATCTGATGTAGGAGTATGAAAGATATATGTAAATAAAATAGATATAAAGGTGGTGATATACAAATATATTCATATAAACAAACGGACATAAATGAGAGATAGTAATGAAGTTAAAAATGAATATCAGAAAGATATAATAACTAAGATAGTAATGATTAATGGACTGCTAAAAAAAAATTGTTATTTTTTTACTTTTAATAAATATATTGAACAATTAAACATTTAAAAAACATACAATTATTTTTTTCCATGTATTATAAATTGGTAATCTCAGAAATATATTGTAATAAATCGCAAGGGAATGAAGTTGAGTAAGTCGCCTCGGAGAGTTGCCTTGAACTGTGGTTGCTGTGAGGTGGCGCTATCTACAACTGCCGATCCCTCAGAACCAGGAAATGAGCCCTGTCCTTTGTTAAGGTGGTTTATTCCATCATAAAATGTTTCCTTGATGGTTAATTATTGCTCATAAAATTAGTATTATGTGTAGGGAATTGAAAGGAAAGTTGTTCAATAACACGTACATCAATTTAGCAGGGTCTTTCTATGTCCCTGAGAGTAACAGAAGAAAGCACAATCTATTTCAGAACCTATTTTAGAGTTACTACAACTTTAATGTTTTCAAGGAATAACTTTATCATTGAATTATAAGGATTTATAATTTATAATATACGTTTGTATCCTATTATGCCATTCATAGTTAATTAATAACTTTAATAGATCGATACTTTATACGGTAATTGTGTTTCGATCTAAAATTATTTTTATTTTATATGAATGTTTATAATTAATTTATCATTAGTTGTTGAACAATTTAGTTTTTTTATTTAAATCAACCAATTTTTAGGTTTACAATATTCAAAATGTCTAGTAACTGAAGTCCTTAGTTGCTCAAAATCACGATAACGCGTAAAAAAAACAAAAAAAACAATGCTGACATTTTTGAGGTATCTATTTGTCTTTTGATTTGAAAGCGGTATGTGTGGATAGAAATATAGGGTTTGCGTATGGAAAGCTTTAGCAAACATTGAAATATGAACAAAAAAATCTGGTGGAAATAGTTTGATATAACACAAATGACGTATGTAAGGAGAAAAAGGAAAAATATAGGAAGGTTTGAATCGAAAAAAATAACAAGAAAATTGTCCGATCTCTCCCGATTGCAAGTATATGTAAAACGACTTAGTTATATTCTATTTTACTGTATTCTTGACAGAAAAAAAGTTAATTCCTCTATAGTAATAGAAAAATAAAAATAGTTAGAAACAGACAAAACACAAGATAGAAATAACAGATGGACTACCTGCTAGGAAAAAATGGTTACGTGCTCGAAAAACCAAAGCAAACCTACTTTCATTTCATAACCGTATTCAATTCTGGTACTAACCTGGAGTTAGTTGGATCACAATGTAGAACACATTGTAATAGACAATTGTAAGTAATGTTTTAATTGTAATAGTTATTAATCATAAATTACGCTATATACTTGTAGTTTTATCAAGTAGTTTATGAAAGTATCTGTTCTAAAAAGCTGTTTTGTTTTTTTCATGGTAGAGCATGACTATGGAAACAATAAAGTAGTTTATCGTCGCCTAAATAAAGTTGTATTATTGACTGATCCTCAAGACATAATGTGCAGTATAGGACTCCAATGGGAGTCTTGGCCGAAAAAAAAAAAACAAAAAAGTCATAATATATATACTTATTTTTTATTTAACATTTTTTTAAAATATGACTTATAGCAATACGCCCATTAAGGCCTATTATGCGTATTACAATTTAGGAAAAAAAAAAGTGTTAGTAAATTTTTTGACTCTAAATCTAAAATATAATAACAAGAAAAAAAAACTTAAATAGTTATTAGTATTTATTTCATGGAATTTCCAAATCCGATTAGAAAAAATATTTCAGTTGAACAAAAAAAAAAAAATAAATAGATAAAAACTCCTGTTTATTAATTGTTTTAATATAAATATATAATGTGATTACCTATATGACTATTCTTTATTTATAAATGGGATGTTAGAGTTCACAAAATCATAAAAATCTTCTGGAAACCAATCTGCAGTTGCTTATAAAATCCTGAATGACCCTTCATTTAGTTTGTCATAAATAAAATTACCTTATATGCATCTTTAGTCTGAAACTGATTATTAGTAAATAATACAATTGATATTACCCTTTTAACTATATTTAATATTTATTTATTTTTTAAATTTATGCGGATAATTCTTCTTTTTTTAATTTTTATATTTTTAATAAGAAAATTAAGTATAGATAAAATAAATGTACCACGTTTAATCATATTTTGAGAATTGTTAGAGAAGCTCGTAGTTGAAATGGACCTACAATATTTAACTTTCTATTCACACATCACAACGCTTGAAGAATGATGTGAAAAATGAGAGATTGTAGGGAATGATGACAAATCTCAGGGAATCACTTCTACCCTTCTTTGCAACCTCGAAACTCCTCCCTTCTGCTTTAATAATGTTCTGCTTATCCCACCGGAGCAGCTGCAGCTTAGAATTTCATTTTGCTAAGTGACTCAGGCGGAATCCCCTTAAAAGACTGCAATCTCTCTTAGAATTGGACCGCCTGAGCATTACTTTTTCACTACCTAGGCTCATCTGCATGATCCGGCCTGTTTGGAAATGAGGTTGGACCAAACCGCGGGATACATCTCACCCTATCCTTCACGCTACTTATTATGTCACTTGGAGCTATATACCCTATTCCTTTATTAAAGTTGTCCATATACTACAAAACATCGTCATGTAGATATCAGTAATGACTTTACATCGTCAACAATACTAAAGACAAATAATATGGTTTATATCAAGTTATATTAATTATGTTATTGGAATTACAAATGGAGTCGATAGAGGATTACATCAAAAAATCAAACCATCAACATGAAGTTCCACTCCCATTCACTGACAATTAAATGAGCAGTGATCTACAACTTAGGAACCCCAACCTCAACCCGAATACTGGAGCCCAGGCTGCTGCAGGACATTCTATTATAAATTCGATATTTATTAAATCTATTATTAACACTACTTCTATTTTATTTATTATTATTTGTTTTTCTCTCTTCGTCCTTTTTCCAATTAACTTTTTGTTTTTTTACTCATTCGAGGGAAATTATTTGTTTTGTTAGGTCTAGGTCGTATTAATTTTACTTTCTCTCTTTTATTAAGAAGCATTATTTTTATCTATTTATTTTATCTTTTTTTTTTTAAATTATAACGGTGTATATAGTTAGGTGTGTCTTTTGCACGAAATTATACCTCCTCCTTAATCGAGACGTTAACCATTACCAGAATTGCAATAACAAATCCACTAAAGTTATTTGGGCGATTGCCGTTTCAACCTTTGAGGAGGATTGTACCAAAGGTTGACTTGAAAAGTGTATTATAATAAAGTAATCACTCTAAATATTGATTTTTTTAGATACCCCTCTTCCACTGTTTCGACCTTCCTTAATATACAATTAGCCGACTCCAAAAGAGAATCATAACTCTTCCGCGTGAACCAGTCGAGAGTATGGTTCTTTCTGAAGTGTTCATTCTTTGATTCTATTCTCGAAATATCTGCCCATCTCCAATCAGCGGTATCCTAAAATCCTAACATAAAAAGTAACGGATTAAGTAAGTTGAGATTTATACCTGCCGTTAATAGAATGATAAATGATCAATCCCATTTGTTAGCCAGACTATCAGAAGAGATCCTCCACTCCACCCCTATCGCTCCCCAACTTCCTATCAGTCCTTCGGCCTGCTATCTTGCCACGAGGGCTCACCCGGACTAGGCCTCTATATCTTGTCGTGATTCCCTTCGAGTTAATGGTTAATCCCGTTAAATCGTAGCATATCTGGTATTAGGAAGTCGCCCAAGTTTTTTCCTTTTCGATTTATTTCATCAATTTATTAATATTTGGAGCAAATAAAATATCAGAACAATATGATTTAATGATCGTTTTGTTTCATTGTTTGATCGTGAGAATTCACCTGGTTCCCTTATACTTCTGTGGAAATCAGGCGTAAATTAGTTTAGGCTGAAAGTTTTGAGAGAATTTCAATCTCCCTGGTACAGGTTCGTATAAATTTTTATTATTTTCTGTTATTTTTTATTCTAAATATCCTCATTGGGGCACATTCAGCCTCCAAAAAGTGGCAAAAACCTCTTTAATAGATTTGGAGGGAGTTCCGAACGTCGAGCATTCATATTACTTACTGATCCCAAGGCCGTCTATAAACTAGTGGGTTTAATTTAATTACATGTTTCATTTGTACTATAATTATATAATATAATTAGGATTACCGTTAAATGATTTAAAATGTAAGTGATCGTAATTGTTCATACAATTACAGATTGAAACTTATTTAAGTATTAAAATTAGATGTGAATTCTTTATATTTGAACATATTTCTCATGTGCAGAAATCCTAAAAGTTAATACGAATCGGTAGGCCAGCGCGCGATTATAAAATCGATTTTATATATTTTTTTAGTATCTTCGAAAACATATAAATAAGCCGTAATATGTTAGTAAATCTATAAGCCAGTGCACAATCTTGAAATAGACATCATTTCCATATTTTGGAGCCATTACTAAACCGATTTTTTTCCTTTTTAGCGTCAAGTAATTTTATTATAATTACTCTGAATTCTAAGGAAAAAATAACGGTTACATAAGAATGCAATTGGTAATTACAGTTACTTTGGTTCATATTGTAATTGTGTAACAGGTTCCACTTTTACATCTACAATATTTCACGAAGTGATTGCAATTACAATTAAAAACTAGTTGTGATTTTAATTACTTTTTGCCTTACTCTGGGGCCCCAGGCAGTTAGGATATGGGATCTCCAGATTATAGATGGACCCTTATTATTTATGGACTCCCCCAAATTATTTACTGAACAACTTTGTATTATGTACAGAACTAAACAACATACTAGTTAATATCATTATTTAATATCTGATAGGTGACAAACTTAAATAATGTAAACATTTATTACATATTGGAAGATCGTTGATCGACCATAAGTTATGTATAAAAGGAAAGTGGTCTGGGTGCGGTCAGAATAAATCAAATAGTTAACAAATGTTTTTTTATTACAATAATTTGTTTTTGTTGTAATATTTGAGTTATTCTGACTAAGAACGAACCACCTTCTCTTGATTCGTTATTAGACAAAAAATTAAGAATTAATTCTTAAAAGCCCATTTTTCTAAACACACCAGTTTCCATCGACACTGTGATAGAAATCTGGATTCCAGTAAGCACTGAGGTCATCGTTACATACACAAACTACGAACCCAGACAAAGATCTAACTAGGTCAGAGCGGACTGGTGGCTACCTGTAGATAGTTCTCATTTCTTGATCTTAATCTTCCTATGCAAATGATAGAGCTGACAAGGAACTAGGAACTGCGCGTCCTTTTACCCCACAATAACGGTACCACAAACGCTGGAACTTCTTGAAGCGCCGTGAGAGCATGATCAAAGTCACTTATTTTATCGAGTGAGCTATTGCTTTAGTAATTCCGGTAAATGGTCGAGGCATTTATAATGCTATAAAGATAGCTCTGATCAATAGCGCTATTATGTAGTCTGGATTTCATTTGTGATCCGCGGTGAAATGTCAGAGGTTACGTATTCCGTATAGATTTGTTAGCTTACAAGGTCTCGTAGTAATGGGCGCGCTCACTTATCAATCGTTGTAAAATAAAATAAATTAGTCTCTCTTTAAATAAACGTGACCTGTGAACGGACCGATACTGTTAGAAATGTCTGATTCTAAAACATACTTTATTCATAGGAACTGTGGTTAGTTGTGTGGTCCAACTGAATCATCACCAGACTTACTTTTTCATATTATTTCCTTTTTTTCGGGGCACACCTCTTACGAGCACCAATTTGAGGGGTTGAATGTTCGGTGGAAAAGTCCTACCCCACAAATTTAGTACGTTAGCACTATCAGAATTATGAGCTCCAAAAAATCTAGTAGTATCTTTGATAACAGTTCTGGTAACCAGCTCATTTTCCTGCATTGATAGTACAAGAGCCCAACAGGAGAAAAAGGGCAGTTACCTCACCTCAATTTTTGTTTACTTTAATGAAAGCTATGTATAATTGATGAGTCTGCCAAGTATAGGTAGGGGGAATAAAAAATAGCTGTTTTAAAGCGATAAAAAAAAAACTAATTTATCAATCGGAGCTCTATATCTTAAAAAGTAGAAACAACACAAGAAAACCTAAGAGAACATCATTTAAAGAAGAGTAAATTTGCTAAAATATGAGCACTTTAACGTTAAATAGTTTTCGAGATATAGCTTTTTAAAAAGAAACATTTCATGAAAATGTTGAATGGGACGTACTTCAGTAGTTTATTTATCAATAGTGAATTTATTTTGAAAAAATTATATTTCAAAAACCATTTGACGTTCAGATGTCTATTACCACTCAAATTAAAGCTAGTTTAATGTACTATAAAGTAGTTTATGATGTTTATCTTCGTAGGAGTAATAGTTTACATGAAATTCGCTAAAATAAATTGATTTATAGTGTTCGGACAAAGTTTCATTTGCCAGATGTATATTCATATGTGAATATCATAAAAACTACTACCCCTACGGAGATAAGTGTCATAAACTACATTATAGTAAGTTAAATTTCCTTTATGTTGGCAGACATATGTGCGTCTATGGATCTAGAGATATATATTTTCAAAAATCCAACATTTTATACGAACAACTAGAAATTAACATTTTGTGAGTTTATTTTGTCAAATATCATAAAAACTACTACTCCTACAAAGACAAACATACTTAACTTTTTTAAAGTAAATTTAACTAGCTTTAATTTGAGCGCTGGCAGATATATAGTATATCCAATGGTTTCTGAAATGAAATTTTTCATAAATCAAACTTATTGTCCGAACAACTATAAACCAATTTATTTTAGAAAATATCATGAAAACTACTATTCCTACGAAGGTAAAGGTCATAAACTACTTTATAGTCTATTAAACTAGCTTTAATTTGAGTGCTAATAGACATCTGTACGTCACATAATTCCTGAAATATAGATTTCTCAAAATAAATTAACTAACTACTAATCTTTCAGTAGATTTTTAAGAAATTTTGCTTTTTAAAAATCTATATCTCGAGAACCATTGGACGTAAATAGCTCTTTTAGGGCTAATATTTCAGAAAATTTACTCTTCTTTAAATAATGTTCTCTTAGATTTTCTAGTGTTGTTGGTAGTTTTTAAGATATAGAGCTCCGAATGAAAAATTAATGTTTTGAAACAGCCGCCATTTTTTATTCCCCCTGCCTATACTTGGCGGACTCATAAATTTTGACTAGTAATTATACCTAGTTTTCATTAAAGTAATCAAAAATTGGGGTGAAATAACTGCCTTTTTTTCTACCCAGCTCCTGTACTATGAGAACAGATGCCGGAGCACTGCAACCTAAAGATAAGAAGTTCAATTCTTTGAACTGAACCGACTTCTAACAATTTCTGCTGGCGAATCGATTTTCTGATTAATTCTGTTTACGTTATTATTTCATTCTTTATTAAAACAATTATTATCATGGAATACCAACTTTTATTATTTAATTAATTATTAACAATCATTTTTATTGAAATATTTTTAAAAAACTCTAAAATAATAAAAATTTCGAGAATAGTTCTATACTACAATACTTTATTTATTTATTTTTTAAACAAAAAAAAAGTTAACTACTACTCCATTTGGTTGTAAGATTATTAGTTGTCCTTTTGTAGTTAATAAAAGAAAAACTATTTAGAAGTATAGTTATTAATAAATAGATTTTTCTTTTAATTTTTTTTTGGGACCATCTTCCTCCAATTTATTGTACAATTCATGTTAAAAATATATTTGACTAAACTTCAATGAACAACACATTATGTTCAAAAAAAACTACAGATGTATCTGAGTATTGTTTTTATTTTTTGTTCAGGTAATTCGTCAATTGTACAAAAGTAAAATAAATACTCTGAACGATATAAGTTAACAGTTGTCATTATTAAAAAACACCCCTATTTTTTTTTAACCTCGTTTAATAATCACCCCAAAGCACCTTTTGAAGTTCTAAATACTGAAATCTCGGTCAATATTATTCTTGGGTTAGTTACAATCTTATGGTACCAAGAAGTGTCTAATTAGATCTTCCTTGATATAGCTTATGTCAGCACTAAAAAGGTATAAAACAGTGTAAAATAGAAGCAAAAATAATTGATATTTATTTAAAAAAATAAAGATGACTTGTTCTGATGCAGCTGTAGAAGCGTTGACCCATAAAAAAATCTATTTACAGAGGATGTGTATAGCGAGTATATTCGGTTAAATAATATTCAAATTGTTTTGTAATTGTGTAACCATTCTTACGAGTGAGAGGCATGAAGAAACATTTCCGTAAAACCTTTTTCATATTTGAATAACAATTTTGTAGAGTGTGTATTCACTCTTAAATACTGAGATTGAACATTTCGATTTAAAAAAAAAACTGGTTAAAGAATCTGATAATTTTGTTGTTCTGAGGACTTTAAACAAAAAAAGTTTATAAGCGTCAATTGATTATCGAAAACGTAATTGAAAATTGTTTGACGCCATATTTTGGTTCCTTATGTAAGTAGAAAAAAAATAAACGAATATCATGGATTACTGAGTGTTTTTTTTCTCAGGAATACTTTAGAGTTATTCCAAAAAAAAAAAAGGTTATACCAATTATTATAAAAGGAAAGATAAATGAATAAAAAAACTAGGAATTTTGGAAAACATGATTTGTGGTTAAATAAAGTCTCTACAATTTATTAAAATCAAACTATAATCAAGTTATTTTTTAAGATAAATTTAGTTATGTATAACATCATCTCAACGTTCAAGTAATGAATGTTCTATAAAGAGAACAAAAAAAACTTCTTGATTTTAACTATCTCATTTCGAATAATTTTTTTTCTACTATCTAGGCCTTTTACTATTCTGAGTCTTAAATATATGTTGATTAAGACTTGAAAAAATATTTTTGGTAAATTAAAAATTACTAAAACACTATTTTCACAGGATGGAGGTAACTGTAAAACTTTCTCAACACGCTAGTTGGTTACAGCTTGCTATACCGAATCAGCACAAATTCTTTTAAAGAACCAAATATGTTATTTAAGGAAAAATGCCGTACATCACACAACCTCAAAAATTGAGTAGAAATCAATATATCTTTTGACATACTGCTATGTAATTCAAATAATATTTCTCACTGTCATATCGTGCTTAAGATGTAATATTACTATAATAATATCAGTATAAGTCTGGAAATAATCAACAACATGATTTTTATGTTAATAAATGAAAGTCAATAAAAGTTAATTAGCGATGATATGTAGGGAAGATAAAGTAAAAATTGACTATTGTCTTAATAACTATGGGAACAGGAAAACAATTGAGGGTATTTATAAATTCAGTATATATGTACATTTTTTTTTGTTCACTTCCTATTACGACTGTATGTATATATTCATTTTTCTAAAATGTTCCAGTTTCTAATTGTACATTATACGTCTGTATTACTTCATTAATTTTCGAAAGTTTCTTTACAAATATAGGTAAATAAGTCTCCATTCTGGTCTTTAATTAACTATACAATTCTTTCATAGTTTATATTCATCTATCTTTCATTACTATTATTGTAAAACGAGATATTGGTAATTATTTCTAATAAACAAAAGTGAAGGTATTTTAAAGGAAGCTTTATTAAAAATTCATGTTTAAGTCTTTCAATTTACAATTAGGATGAGACTTAGCTCATCTTAAAGATAATTTAATTGTTCATTAATGTAAAAAGTTTTATCAAAAATACTAAACGTTTTTGGAGTGATGAAATGATTAAAAGAAAAAAGTGTAAAATAGATGGCATAAAATGCCCTTCTTTTAATGAATTTATTTTTATTTATGAATTTTGAGATGAAGGTCTCTAGTAACACATAGTTTTTAACGAAATGAAATAAATATTCTATTAAAAAAGCTCTATGTTGAAACATGAAAATATAATTTTCATAAAATTAAAATTAAAATTTCATCTAAAAACTTTTAAATTAGTGTATTCAAAAATTTAAATACATCCTTTGATATTAAAAAATCAAAATTTATAATGACTAAAGGAATTACTTATCGGCCATCTGCAATAAATCTTTGCTCACACAAACTTACCTCAGCAATTCTGTAAGGCTTACGTCATTGGAGAGATCTTGAGCTATCCAGATTATGTGAATTAGAATAACTATGAATTGAAAAATAAGGTAAAGGAAAATAAGGCTTTATGCTGAATTTTTCGTGAGATAAAAATTAAATGAAAAACAACAGACAAACAGACTGTCGAAAAACAATGCGCCCTTGATCTCCGCTGCTATCGCTATCGTATCAATCACATTGCACCAAAACACTCGAGATATCTTATATAACAGCTATCGATGTTTAATCCTGATAATGTTATCAACCAAGATAATTGTTAATAATGGCTTTGAAACTGATTAGTAATTCTTAAAGAAACATCATTAATGTTCTTTGTTATTTGGCAATATTGAAATTTTAGTAAAGCAAGTCCATATTACATTAAATATATTGTTCCATGTTGGATTTTCTGATCGTTTACCATTGCCATATACAAGATTTTATGATTTATTTATTATTTTATTTAAGCCTAGACTTGCAATCATACCTTGTATAATAGATAAATTAATAATAAACTTTTGCACAATATTGAAGAAGTTGGGAAAGCATTTTATATACGTTTCGTAATCTTTAAAATACTCGGGATGTATCAAGAGTGTGTAGAAGTAAAAAGAAACCTGTAAAATAAATAAACTCATATATACAAAAAATAAACTACTTCATAAATATACTATTAGAATATTATGTAGGCTTTACTTATCTCAAAAAATCTCGAATTCGAGTTATCGATGAAAATACATGTTTTTGGACCCGAATTCAAGTTTCGAGTTTCACAAAATGATTTGTAAGGGTGTCTCTGTGAACTCAAAAAACGAAAAATACATATTAAGTACGAAACTTAAATTACATATTAAGGGGGATACCAAACGTGGATGTGACTGCAAACGTTCCACTTTATAAAATCGATTTTACACATTTTTTTTTCTCCAAATCGACTCGAATAATGTTGGTTAAACTCAGTGAATGGAATTAAACTCTGAATATGGTCGATAACACCAGCTGGGGTGTGGATCGAACTGGTATGTTGACCCTATACAGAACGCTGGTAAGAGCAAAGTTGGACTAAGGTTGTAATGCCTACAACTCATCATTGACCCTGAAAATGCTAGACTCGGTACAAAATACGGGACTGAGAATAGCTACGGGTGCTTTCCGCTCCAGGTCTAATAGTAGTCTAAATGCTGGCAAGCCTCTGCTTGACCTACGAAGACAACAACTTGATCTCATTTACTTTGTTAAAATCATCTCAGCTATAAACCATCCTATGGATGAGTTGTTTCTAAATAGACAGCATCTAAACCAGCAGCAAATCGACAAAACACTGTTTACAATCAGAGTTTCTACTTTATTGCTCGGTTTAAATATAAAAATACCTACTTTGCAAAAAACTGTAATTCCATCATCTTATCCATGAGGACTTCCCTCCCCTAAACTTTGTCTTTCTCTATCAAGGCTATCTAAAAACAACACTCCGTTATATCGGTATAAATATGAGGTTCTAAACTGCAAGACAATTTAGGTGACTCCGACTTCATTTATACTGAGGGATCCAAAAATTACTTAGGTGTTGGGGGCCTAGATTGTGTGCAATGATCAGATTTTCTTTTCATCGCAGATATGTAGAAGCTGTACAGCTAAAATGGTTGCAATCAACAAAACCTTAAATATTTTTCACTCTCCAAACAAAACTGGTCATATGTAGATACTCTCTGTCAGTTCTTCTTAGCTTAAGAAATATTTTTTCAACTATCCCACTAAACCAAAACATATATCACTCAACAGAAACGGTATTCAGTTCTGGGTCTCTGGGCACTGCGGAATAGTGGGTAACGAACTGGCCGATAGGGCAGCAAAAGTGGCGATTTCTGAAGGAATTCCAAATTGCAGAGTGCCTGTCGATGATTTCATTGCCCTCATTAAGCAGAGGATTAAATTGAAATGGAGACAAATGTGGGAAAATGTTTCCGATAACAAATTAAAGGAAATCAGAAGGGATCCATCCCCTTGGATATCATCAACTAGAAATTTGCGCAAAGAGGAGGTGATTTTGACGCGTCTTCGAATAGGTTACCTTATGGCACGCGATGCTCCACCTTTATGTCAAACCTTCGGAACAGAACTTACAGTTAAACACATTTTGACTAAATGCCGAGCAAGTAATTCCCTCAAATCTTTATAGGATATACCAGCGGATCTCCATTCCATCTTGCAGGATAACAAACCAACCGTAGATAAACTTTTTGAGTTTCTTCACCATTCCAAGCTCTACGATAAAATTTAATCAAATTTTACCTCCAGGTCCCCATATTGTAATAGTATCACATTTCAATATAATCGTAGCCTAGAATCAGGGTCCTTCGGTGACAGTCCAAAAGTTTTAAATTACATGTATAGCCTTTCCTATTTAGGAAATAATGACCCATACGTGGTTGATGCCTTAAATAATTAAATAAAACTCAGTGAATCAATGAGAAATTAATTGGTATTTAATATAAGATAGGTTTTGTCCTCATTGCAATAGATTAACAGAGCTTAAATGCCAAATTTTCAAAATATCTTCCTGTAATGTACCTTCAATTTTGTTTATTTGAAAAAAGTAAGCAGTTCTCATTATTAGCAATAATATAAAATATATAAATAAAAACTATTAGAGAATTTTATGAATAACTTAAAGAAAAAATAAATAAATCCGATTCGAACGGGAAATGCCGAGACCGCACAATCTTTCCCGATCGCATGAGTGCTTTGTTAATTTTTTTTATTGCGGGCAGGAACAAAATCCAATCTTCTATAGCCTTTTACCTACGTTTATTCAGGTAAGTCGGTCAAGGGATTCTACTAAGCATATCAATCGCTTTTGAAAAAACAACAGATGTGTTAGAATGTAGGTGTCGTTTTTTATTTTGCAGGGGTTCGGCTTCCAATCCTGGTGCACTCAATTGGAGTCTATGAATGAGAAACGCGTTTTTCTTCCGACCCCAGCGCTACAACGGCTCCAACAATTTTCACGAAACTATACTAAAGTGTTATCTTTCCATAAAGAGCTTTAAGTTTTTTCTATTTTAATATATCACCGTTAAAAACCATTAAAGAAAAAAGTTATAAAGAGAAGGAAACTTGCAAATATTTACTCATAACTATAAAAATGTACATTGACATATGATACATACATTACGTATATAGATAGCTATTTGAAAGGTAATGAAATTCTAACATTTCATCATTCAAACGATTAACATCACTATCTGTTTATAAAATACCTTTTAAAATAAATTCTCGAGGCTACACAATTTTACTAACCACAAAGGTATTAATTTTGATTGGGAATTTTTTTTTTATATTTCTTAACTAACCTTTTTTGAAGTAAGAATAAAAACTGCAAATGATTTTGAATTTTGAAATGTTTCGTGTTGATTTCTTTTGAGTTTAAAAAATATAATATAAGGTGTGAAAAAAATAAAACAAAAATTTAATAAAATGGATGATGTGGTGATTAATAAATGACGAATGCAATACGGATAGTTTTTCTATAATTGTATTTTTATTTTTATATGAAATAATCTATTTCAGCCAAGTTAAAGGTGATTGTGATAAAAAATTATTGTTACATTTATAAAATTGTGAACCTAACCGACAACTGATAAAAATATTTTATGAACATTCAACAGTAAGACAACAATGAACAAGAAGTCAGTAGTCTTATTTATATCTTATACACTATTTTGTTGTCTGGAACTGGTCTCCAAGGAGGAAAGGCCATTTCTGTAAATAATACATTCAAAGGAGGAAGAATATGGGGTTTACTTTTTGTTTGTTATGCCTTTGTTAGTGCCTCTAACGGTCTACAAACATCCAATACAATACTAGTCCATGCCTGTAAATAATTCCGTCAACTGTTGGTTAAAACTGTTAAAATACGTCGTATAGCTTGTCATCGGTAGTGTACAAAAGATATCAATATGTATAAGGATCGGGGAGGCTCAGTGCGTAAGATGCTGTGCTACTATCTACAAGAAATTTTATTTTTATTTATTCCCAGGTCCTATAGATGCCCTAGGTGCTCTATAGCATTAATGCCTGGAGTTTATGTTTAAGTTGTCTTGGAACATTGTTCAGCATATACTCTTTCGTTTTGTTAGCCGTATGCTTGGAGTCATTGTCTTGTTGTAAGATATAAGTAAGTTTGATTTATGAAAAACTTCGTTTCAGAAACCATTGGACGTACAGATGTCTGCCCGTGCTCAAATTAAAGCTAGTTAAATTTGCTACAAAATAGTTAATTATGTTTAATTATGTAACGTAAAGAGAATTAATCGGAAAATCAATCCGCTAGAAGAAATTGTTAGAAGTCGGTTCAGTTCAAAGAATTGAACTTCTTATCTTTAGGTTGCAGTGCTCGGGCATCAGTTCTCATAGTACAAGAGCTGGGAAGAAAAAAATGCAGTTATCTCACCCCAATTTTGATTACTTTAATAAAAACTAGGCATAATTAAAAAATAAATATTCTGAAATATTAGCCCTAAAAGATCTATTTACGTCCAATAGTTCTCGAGATAAAGCTTTTTAAAAAGCAAAATTTCTTAAAAATCTACTGAAAGATTAGTAGTTAGTTAATTTATTTTGAGAAATCTATATTTCAGGAACTATATGACGTACAGATGTCTATTGGCACTCAAATTAAAGCTAGTTTAATGGACTATAAAGTAGTTTATGACCTTTACCTTCGTAGGAATAGTAGTTTTCATGATATTTTCTAAAATAAATTGGTTTATAGTTGTTCGGACAATAAGTTTGATTTATGAAAAATTTCATTTCAGAAACCATTGGACATATTATATATCTGCCAGCGCTCAAATTAAAGCTAGTTTAATTTACTATAAAAATATTAATTAAGTTTATCTTAGTAGGAGTAGTAGTTTTTATGATATTTGACAAAATAAACTCACAAAATTTTAATTTCTAGTTGTTCGTATAAAATGTTGGATTTTGAAAATATATATCTCTAGATTCATTTGACGCACATATGTCTGCCAACACTCAATATAAAGGAAATTTAACTTACTATAAAGTAGTTTATGACACTTGTCTTCGTAGGGGTAGTAGTTTTTACGATATTCACATATGAATATGAATTTGTCAAATGAAAATTTATCGGAACTACTATAAATCAATTTATTTTAGCTTTAGATATAGATTTCTCAAAATAAATTGACTAACTACTGATCTCTCAATACATTTTAATGGAATGTTGCTTTTTAAAAAGCTATATTTCGAAAACTATTTAACGTAAATAATTCTATTAGGGCTCATATTTTAGCAAATTTACCTCTTTAATTGACTTTCTCTTAGGTTTTCTTGTGTTGTTCCTACTTTTTAAGATATAGAGCTCCGAATGAAATTTTTTTTTTATAGCTTTGAAACAGCCACCAATTTTTATTCCCCCTACCTATACTTGGCAGACTCATCAATTTTGACTATTCATTATACATAGTTTTCATTAAAGTATTCAAAAATTGGGTTGAAATAACTGCCTTTTTTCTCCTCTTGGGATCTTGTACTTCGAGGTTTTCGCCTAACGTTCTAGCGACCATGAGAGTCGATAATATTAAATTTACTCTCATCTGAAAAGAAATAAATACTTTTTTTTCAGAATTCTAAGTAGTTAATAATTAGTGGTTAGGAAAACTCTAGAGTTTTTTGAGGGGTTCGTCTAGGAAATAAAAAGTTTTTTCATTTGAACTTTACCATAACAATTATATTTGTCAATAACATTTCTTACGGTTAATATACTACAAGTGATATTAGAAGTTTATACGACTTCAAATATTAAATTACTAATACTATAAATATAAAATTACTAATACTATTAAATTACTAATACTACTATTTAATATTAAATTACCTTATTGTATCTTATTGTTGTAATATTCTCAGTTTTTTTTGTATCTTTTTAGCCCTGATGAAGCCATGCAAAGTGGGGCGAAACATCGGACATTAAAATACCAGGTCATTCAAAAAGTCCTGTCGTTTTTTTGGGGGAAATTATAAATAAATAAAT
>NW_027116715.1:217361-226559 GCF_000696795.3 Halyomorpha halys | reverse complement strand
TGGTGACTGCATTAAATTAATCCTCCTTAGCCTCCTATTCATAAAGTATAAACATTTGTGTTTACATGGATAAAAGTTGTATTGAACGGAATTAATTAGCAATCACTCTATAATCGAAATAAACTACGAATAAACGAAAAACGACAGGACTTTTTGAATGCCCTGGTAGTTATAAACTATTTGTTCTTTTTTTGATCGCAACCCTGACTATCTTCTTATATTTAAATTTTTACGGTCAACTATATATACATATATTTATACGACTTTTGTTATGCTAACGGCTAATGTAGTGGGTATTCGCTCAACAATCCGGTGTATGTTCTTTTGTTCCCCTGAACTAAATTTTGATGGCCGACCTGAACGAGGTTTGTTTATTGTTGTCCTCCCGAACTTTTTAACATTATTTTGAACACCACTCAAACTTGTTTCTAATCTATCCGCTATTTTTGGGTAATTTAGAAGTTTAGAATATAATTAAATTATGAAATTTATTAGAGTTTATATGAGTTTTACTGGTATAGTACATGAGCCCAAGAGGAGAAAAAAGGCAGTTATTTCAGCCCAATTTTTGATAACTTTAATGAAAACTATGTATAATTACTAATAAAAATTGATGAGTGTGTTAAGTACAATTAGTGGTAGTAAAAAAATGGTGGTTGTTTCAACACGTTAAAAAAACAATAATTTTTCATCCAGAGCTCTCTATATCTTTAAAACTACCAATAGAAATTCTAAGAGAACATCATTTAAAGTAGAGTAAATTGGCTAAAATTTGAGCTATAATAGAGCTACTTACCTTCAATATTTCCCAAGGTATAGCTTATTAAAAAGCAACCATTAATAAAAAAATGGAATGAAAAATCCGAAATTAGTGAATTTATTTTGAGGAAAATAAATCTCAAATAACATTCGATGTTCAGATGTCTCTTAGCACTCAAATTAAATGTAGCTTTATGCACTATAAAGTAGTTTATGACGTTTATTTTCGTAGAAGTAGTAGTTTCTATATTTGCTAAAATAAATTGATTTACAGTTGTTCAGACAAAATTTCATGAGGAAGGATTACATAAATATGTGATTATCATAAAAACAATTTTTCAGGAAGTTAAATAAACTTTATTTTGAGTGCTTGCGTAAATCTGAACGTCTGAATTACGTCTTCCTGAAATACATTTTTCAAAAATCAAAACTTTTATCTGAACAACTAGAAATTAACATTTGGTGAAATCCTTTTGTCAAATATCATAAAAAAATATTACTCCTACGGAAATAAACATTATGATCTACCTTATAGTACATTTAATTTGATTGGTGATAGAGATTTGTACGTCTTATGATTCCTGAGGTATAGATTTCTCAAAATAAATTCAGGAACTACTGATTATTTAGTAAATTTTTTATGAAGTGCTGCTATATATCGGGAACTATTCAACGTAAATAGCTCTATTCGCACTCATATTTTAGAAAATTTACTCTACCTTAAATGAGCTCATAGGTTTTCTAGAGTTATTGGTAGTTTTAAAGATTTGAACTACGAAAAAAAATTTTTTTTAACGTTGTGAAACAGCTGCTAATTTTTCCCCCCACTAACTATACTTGGCAGACTCATAAATTTAGACTAGTAATTATATATAGTTTTCACTAAATTAATCGAAAATTGGGGTGAAATAACTACCTTTTTTTCTTCCAGGCTTGTACTATTACTATTGTACCGTTGCTTATCCTCTTTGCTTTCCTATTGAATGGAAAAGGATTTATTTGTTTTGACTGGAGCTAATGGTAATAATTTAAAACAATACCATCAATTGTTCTGACCATAAAAATTTCCTTTTTTTTATGAACTTCATACCCATATTTGAATTCGAAACATAATTACTCATAAAATTTAGTTTACAAAGGCAACTTAGAAAGTAAATATTAGTTTTGGAAAATATTGGGATTTATAGAGAAAGAGGAGTATGCCAATACTTTTTTAACCCACCGTATATGCTTTATTTTGTAAAGAAAATAAATGATTTGAATAAAACTTTATTACTTCACAATTACAAATAACTACTAAAATGTAACGTGCAAATAAATGCATCCGCTCTTATGTTTATTTTATAGTAAGTTTATTAAGTTCTTAAAGGTAAAGCATAAATTTAACTTGAATTCCTCCATGAGATTTCGAATACTTCTTTTTTTTTTTTTCCTTTTTTTTCTGTTAGCATTCTTACTCTAAACAATGCTTGTTTGTTTTTGTTTAAAGAGGTCCACACCTATGAATTGAACGAATTATAGAGGACTGAAAGATATTTAAACAAGAATTAATTGAATCAAAAGTTAGTGATAAAAAAAACAAACTCAAAGCTAGGTATTTGTGTTATTCATTAATAAATGACTGATATTAATAATTAACCAATCATTATCGAACACATAAAATGTATAAATGTTTATTTAGTTTACTGCTAGTTAGAGGGCACTAAACATTACAGAATTGTAAACTCATTATCTGCGCAATAAACAGACTTCTACTAGAAGATATGTTTGTTTGTAAATATATCACATAATAACGTCCTTGTTTATTTAAGGGAATATCATTGTTAGTTCCTATACTGGAAACATTTTAAAAATTGTATTTATTTACTCTTAATATTGATATTATGAATCTTATTGTAAACAATAATATAGAAAACAGGTTTATTGTTTGTTTTTGTGTTGTTTTTTTTCATACGCTATCTTGCTGTTTTGTCAATTACCTATATAGCCTGTTATCTATGAAAGTTCTCTTCAGTCGAAGACAAATTGGGTCCCGAATATAAACACTTCATTTTTATATTCTTTGATAAAAGCTAACCTTTGCATTATTTCCTATTTATTTTAAATGGAATTTTATTTATAAGTCTGATCAACTTGTATAAATTTCCATATTTTTTAAACATTAGTTAAGAAAACAAATCTGGTGCAGTTCACACAGCTTTCACTTACAAACCTACTTACGTCCCCAAGTTTTGTGTAGGTCAGTGAGTTCGTGATAAAGTTATCGTTATTTTTAAGGGTTAAAAAAAAAAAAATGTATATAAATATAATATTCTATATACAAGACTAATGTTATAAAACAGTCTAATAGTAGTCTAATATCATAAGACTGGTGTAAAAGACGAAAGTTATGAACAAAACATTTTTTTTATTTTTATTTTTTTTTTAATACCAGATGCAGATTATACGGCTGGTTTGGGCCTTACATTGTTGATATAACCGTTATATTATATATAACAGTTGATTATGGAGGAGGGTATAGTGTCGTACAAAAGACACCCCTAACTATATACAATGTTGTTATTAAAAGAAGAAAAAAAAAATAAATAGATAAGAGTAATGCTTCTTAATAAAAGAGGAATGTAAAATTAATAACAAAAAATAATGATATTGGTACACTTAAATAAAACAAACTATTGCCCTCTAATAGTGAAAAGAAACAAGTTAATTTGAAAAAGGGACGAGAAAATAGAAAAAAATAAATAAATAAAAAGTAATAATGAATAAATAAAATGAGTAATAATAAAAAGTACAATTGAGGTAGTGGGACTATGAATTAATTATATATTTATTAAAGTTCATAACAGAATGTCCTGCAGCAGTCTGGGCTTCACTCTTCGGGTTGAGGTTGGGTTTCCCAGGTTGTAGGTCACAGCTCCTTTAACATTCGGCAACTGTGGGTGGAACTTCATGAACCGTTTTTTGATGTGATTTCTGTTGCTACAAAAGTTGATATATTAGGGTTTTCTGAGATGGTGATAACAATAATTTTTGTTCCGGCCCAGAATATAAGGAAGCACTCACTGAGAAAGATCGTACGGACTCGGCATTTTCCGTTCTAATTGGATTTATCAATTTTTTCTCCTTTAGTTATTTATTAAATTCTCTTATATTTTGTATTTGGACATTATATATTATTTTTCTCATTTATACAAAACTTTTTTTTTTAAATACTTTTTATTTATTGATAGATATTACAATCTGCCACACAGTTGTGAGCAATAGGTAATAGTGATGAATGATCTCATACATACTAAAATAAAATAAATAAATGAATGAAAAAAATAACTCTTTTAAATGATTAAATGAACATGATCAAACTATGTGTATGAAAAATAAATAAAATAACATAATGATAAAATAATATAGTCTCTAGTCACATTTACACACTAATATACAATATTTACACAATCGACCTGAGGATCCCTGAGCCCACTCTATCCCCCACCTGTGAGGGGTAGAGAAGAGCTCAAAAGATCCCACTGGTAGTGAGTCAGTGGAGGCTGGTTACAAAGCTAAAGGTACATTACAGGATGATTTCTGAATTTAAGCCCTGTTAGTCTATTGAAATGAGACATATAGATAAAACCTATCTGATATTAAATATCTCATTGATGAGTTTAATCAAAATGGTTTGAGCCATTTTCGAAAGAATAAAAAAAAGTGAAAAAACGATTTTATAAAGTTGTCCTTCGTTTGTTCGATTTTAGCTAAAACGTTGCTGTCTTGGATAAATAAACTCCCAAAATATGTAATTTAAGTTTCTTACGACATACAGACCATCAAAAACTTGAATTAGAAATTTTTCACGATATACTTTTGCTTACTATACCATCCACATATAGGTAAGTGAAAGTGCAAATTAAAAATATTGCTACAGTCTACATAATATTCTAATAGTATATTTATGAAGTATTTTATTTTTTTCTAATATATATGAGTTTATGTTACAGTTTTTTTTTACTTCTACACACATCTGAGGACATCTCAAGTACGAAACGAAGATTATGAAACGTATATGAAATACTTCCCCGACTTTTTCAATATTGTCCAAGAGTTTATTATTTATTGATCTATTCTACAATTTCTTTGATATAAAATACAATTAAAATTCAAAGTAAAGTCCATTGCAATCTATCGTCATGTGCCATCTGCTAGCCAATTGCTCGATCCCACGCTGATACCATTCTTTGAGATAGCTGTCAAAGAACTGTTATAACGCAATTTCAAGTTCCGGAAAAAATATCAATTTTCTTCCCTTTGAGGTAATGGGCCATGGAACAAAACAAGTAATTATTCGATGGTGCGTGGTCTGTACTACATGGTAAATGTGGCAGGAGTTCGAACACACGAAGTTCTTTAAACTGTTCTTTGGTTCGACGGGAAGTGATTGCTAATTGCTGAGGAGTAAGTACGCGAGAGACCAGTCAACTCCTCTTTTTCATTTTCTCCATGGAGAGTATATGGCGACTAACAGTATCTTTCGCACACCATACTCTCAGGCAAGTTCGTGAGTACTTGTGGACGCATTTGACTTAACAGCTTCTTGCAGAATCTCATCAATATCCATTTATGGTATTGAGACGCGGAGACTTTCCTTTCCAATGTCGTATCTCCACTGATACATTTTTGAACACCCCATCATATTTATTAATTTCACGAATTGCTTAGCTAAAAATTGCTGTGAAATATTTTTTTCCAGTAATTCCTTAAAATTACTAGAATTTTGTAGGACACTGTTATGTTTCTTCTTTGAAACAAAGAACTAAACTGAGATTTTTTTTTCAGAAGTCGAATGGGATTAAACAAACTTAGATTATTAAGTATTGGTAAGTATTAAAATACTTTGTCTTTTGAAATCTTGAATTTGATAAAACGGTCATTTTTTTCTATACACCACATTAGCTTGGTTCGAGTCTTTTTCACTATTGAAAATCCGATCTGAAAATTGCTCATTTCTATCAAAATGTCCTATATTCTACCAGAAATGTGGATATACAATCCTATTGTCAAAAAAAATTTCACTATAAAACTGATTTCACACATAACACCACCTCAACGAGGAGAGCCTTGAATGCTATTGGGGCCACCGGGGATAAATCCTGAAAATATATTTTTTGGAAAATCTTTTTATCCGGCGGAGGTATAAATCTCACCAACAGGCAACACTTAATCAACTCTCACGACCAATCCCTCACACGATGTGATCTATGGAGTTATTTTGGTCACTTGCTTCTTGTTCGTGACCTCAAGGAGGAAAATGGGAGAGATTTTTACTCGTGAGGTAAAAAAAAAAAGGATATCAGTTCTTGCTTAAAGAAGTGGAAGGGCATCATTGGATAACTGATGGCCGGTATTATTCCTCTCCTGGAAAAGTCGTGATCGATTTATCGTTTGTCTCCTGGTTCTCCTCTTCGGTTTTCTCTGATTGAAATTTGAATTGAAAAAAAAACAAAACCGAAAATATCCAAATATGTGCTAAGGTTAAATATGATTTTTTTTAGTAGTTTTGTATTTGGACTAGAATTTAAAAATAAAGAAAGATGTTTAACTCCCCCAAATATTATTGATCTGGCCACATGATATAGGAAGGTAACCAGTACTTGCTAACCGGAGTGAATTAAAAATACATTTGAAAATGAAATAGCCAATTGTGAATTTCAGATTTGTCATAAATAGTCATCACTACCTTGAAAATGGCATAAATGAAATTCCTTTTCTAAATGAAGAGTCCCAAGATTAAATTTAACTTTTCCCAATTTCAATTGGTTTACATTTCAATTGTATACTAAGCCGTCTGAACGAAATTAAAAAAAGGTTCGTTATATATCGTCAGCGACAAATATTCATACTCTGACCATATTTATTGTACTATAAATTGTGCCAAGGAAAAGTTAAAAAATAAAATAAACGAATATATTTTGCAAAGGACATTGTTTTATTTAGGCAATTGCATTTTATTTTAATTTTTTCGTTGCTAACTTTAATTAAGAATCATTTCGAATTTTATTAATCTAAAGATTGGAACATTATTCCATAAACGTAGGATATTTTTCAACATGGCAATAAATAGCCTGACTATTTGAAGTTCTCTCAAATGATAGTGTGAAGTTGAAAGTTCTGGAGTAATCGTTTTTCAGCAGACTTCAGGTTAGTGTTCAGCACCCCCCCCTCCAAAAAAATAAAAATAAAGTAAGCCACTAAAAATAAATTCATAAGAACCTTCCACCTCAACCTCATTTGACTAACCCTACTAACCTCATCTTTATTTTAACATAGGATTTCCTTTTGATTAAAAAGCTTACTTTTAAGTTTAATAGTTATTTATATTATTGTATCAGTAGTTTAATATTAATTCAGTAGCTTATGGCTTATAATTTTAACTTATAAGGCAAAAGATTTATTTTTATTTTTTTTTTTTAATGATTTGCCAATCATAAATTTCAAAAACTTCAGATTCGTGTTCCAAATATGAAGTAAGGCACTAAAAACAAAAAAAGTATAACATAAATATAAAATATGTTTTATTCTTTGATAAGGTGCTTCCTTAACTTTCCTATCTTGTAGAATAACATAAATATAAATAAAAATAAAACATTTTTTAATATTATTATTATGCTTTATTTATAATCTTAAACACTTTCTTGAGACTTGTTAATGTTGTTTAAATAAATAAATTTATCCATTTTAGTCTCAAAACATTTTATTCTCTTTATAAGTCCGATGTTTTGGGCATCTTCAGAGACACTCTATTACAAAACAGCTTTTATTACATCTATGATCAACAAAAATTCAAAACAATTAACAATATTATTTATAATTTATCTTACCTTAATACAATTTTAAAACTAAATAATTTTGAAAAAAACACAACTTCATGCAGGCTATTCAACACTTACCCTATGAAACATTAAAACATTCATATAGGAAATCATATATTTTTTGTTATTATTCAAACCCGTCTGCTTGGAGTACTTTTGTAGGGCTGTTATCTTTAGTTGTAGCTTAAAATGTAACAGGGTCTTTTTTTGTAGGTAACAATCAGATGAATAACTATTGCTTGTAACTGTTATGGATAAATTGTACATTTCCTAAAAAATGGGGAAATAGCTTTTTTTGTTATGTATTTTGACCTGTACCATAATAAAGCTACCGATTTCCGGATCATCATATTCGTAATCAACGTAAAAAGTGACACTTCATTCGACTTTATCGCAGGAGTGAGCCAATTTACTTAAAAAACAGTTACTAGCTGTTGGGCGAGTAGTTAAGAAGGTTTTTGCTTATTCTTGTCAACTTGTTGCCTACTGCATCTCAAACACTTCAACTAACCAGTTCCATTCCGGTTTCTTGTAAAAAAAGATATTGGACACATCGTTAAAAAGTGTACTAACTGCTTTTAATTAAATCTTCACCTTAGTTGTTTAGAAAAAAAAATGCAAGGTTCTGTCACAGGTTTGTTGAGAATCCCGTTCCAGTGATTTGGATACTCCAATGGTAACGTTTCGTCTCCCTCCATTCCCGGTGTTCTCATTGATTCCTACGTCCCGCTTTCTCTACCCTGACCTGCCTACCGAAATCAAACCCGAATCGCACGACTTACAAAAGCGTTAAAATATATAGAGATTACATATTACTAAGAACTCTATCGTCGAATCACAATTTTCTTTACGATATAAGACAAAAAAAAACTAAGTACTGCTATTATGTTTTAAATGAGAAGGATTAAATAATAATAAGTTTTGTTTTTATATCACTTAAAGCAAATTTGCTTGATGTGTATATATGTATGTATACAGTTGTAAATACCAATAAATAAATTATTAAAAAAAAAAGTTTAGTTTTAATAAATATTTCAAATAATTGAATAAATAAAGGCAATATACTAAACTATGTAAAAATAATAAGATGTTCTGAGGGTGGAGATCAATACCTGAAACCTCAAATAAAATTAGTTATGTAATCTTTTGAAGTAGATGGGAGGATAACTTTTGATATGATCTAGATTAAGTTGTTAAGGAAGGTACGAAAGTCGTATTATAATTATTCTTTTATACTCATTATTATAGCTTTTGAGTTTAACAATGCTTATATATTTTTTTATTATACAAGCTCTATGCAGTGAAATCGATCTTATGTAAATAGAAATCATAGAGCTAGTCCAGAATATAAGAAGCTGAAATCGGATTGCTTGTATTATAGTACAAATACAAATTTTAATTTATATATAGGGAGATGGTCAGGGTTGCGGTCAAAAGAGAAATAAAAATAGTTTACAACTATTTATTTTCCAACGTTTCGCCCCATTTTGCAGGGCTTCATCAGGGCTAAAAAGATACAAAATGAAACTATGTTAAGATAAAATGATAGAAATAAAAATACAAAGATATAATGAAAAAA
>NW_027116715.1:199064-217246 GCF_000696795.3 Halyomorpha halys | reverse complement strand
CATTATATCTTTGTATTTTTATTTCTATCATTTTATCTTAACATAGTTTCATTTTGTATCTTTTTAGCCCTGATGAAGCCCTGCAAAGTGAGGCGAAACGTTGGAAAATAAATAGTTGTAAACTATTTTTATTTCTCTTTTGACCGCAACCCTGACCATCTCCCTATATATCAATTTTTACGGTCAACTATACATACATATATTAAATTTTAATTTAGTGTAATTAATACAATCTCCTTAAATCGGAATATCTTTTGGTAAGTTGTATTGACTTGCGATTCCAATATGTAGCCGTTTAATTTATACAAGTGTTATGAAAGGGGTACATTCCGGAAGATAAGACTGCTCTCTTACTAAGATGAAACTTCTCCTTGAACTTACAGCTTCATAATCGAAATTCAAATCAGACAGAGGGAAATTACTGTCTTGTTCTCCGGCTTGAGAACTATTTTCCGATCTCGTGGATGGGAATTGACAAACATCTATAAATTTTACAGCAATTCTCAGGGACTATATTACAACGCCTACTAGATATGGAAACTGACAGAATCGTAATATTTATTGTTTGGTATTGCATTGTCATGAGGATACTGATATGCGTAAGCAAAAGTGACAATAGAATTGTCTCTTGGATGATAACTGACCTTAGGCTTTGCTGAGGTCCTTGCCCAAGAAAGCGGATGCTGTCAGCGAAATAGCAATCTTGTTGACACCATTAGTCATCCCATGGATAAACATTACCAAACAGAATTTAATTGTTTATTTTACATAAAATTCCCTCTGCACCTGTGGCGCCTTTTCGCTGCTCCTTACAATAAATTCGTTATTGCAGATTTTTTATTATTTTTAGAATAACATGAATAAAACCGTATGTCAGCAATCCTGCTATTTTTGTAACAGCCTTAAAATAGGGTACAGGAAGGAAAATACTTGTAACGCTTCAGCCTATAAAATATTCATAAACATCCTGACATGACATTATATCTTTACAAGAGATATGTTACTGTTTGAAATTTACTACTTTTCAGAAATCGTCTTATAAAAGGTATTTCGCTTTAATAAATAATAAATTACTTTTTATTTATTGGAGAATAATAATATAAGCTGTCTCAATCTATAAGATCTATATATATAAGTTACAGTCAGCTGGTACTTCGATGTCAGCTGACTGAGCAGATCAGCTGATCATGTGTATATATAAAGATGTGCTGAACCCAATAAAGATAGTATGTTACAGCAGTTCACACGTGTTACATCTTATTCTTTCTTCTCTTTTTTTGACATTTGACTTTCGCCGATACTTAACTTATATATATATATATATTCATATACAGGGAACCTTCATTCATATTTTTCAGGGGGGACACAAAAAAAAAAATGTCTCACCTAATATAGTTCCCATAGGAAAATAATACTTACAAGTTCAATCATTTCCTTGTGATTTGTGAGATTTAGTAAATTAAAAAAAATACTCTGAGAAATCCAAAAGATGAATATGGACATACCCCTTATTAGGACTAGGGCAATCGCAACAGAAATTGCACACATTTATAACTCCTCTGTTTAGTAAATTTACACATTTAAAATTTAAAAAAAGAGTTCACAAC
Organism: Halyomorpha halys; assembly: GCF_000696795.3. Lineage (NCBI taxonomy): Eukaryota > Metazoa > Arthropoda > Insecta > Hemiptera > Pentatomidae > Halyomorpha > Halyomorpha halys. The sequence goes on along the minus strand of NW_027116715.1, from coordinate 215,639 downwards.
AATAAGTTTTACTAAAAAAAAATAATTTTACATTATTGGTTTTTATTAAAAATAGCAATTTTTAATAAAAATAATCGTTTTATTTATAATCTTAAATACTTTCATGAAACTGGTTAATGTTGTTTAAATAAACAATATAAATTTTATCCATTCATAGTCTCAAAATATTTTATTTTCTGTACAAGTCCAACGTTTCGGCCAATTCGGCACATATCCTCAGGGACAATCTATCAAAAATAGATTTTATTACATCTATGATCCTCTACAATTCAAAATATTTAACAATATTATTTATAATTTATCTTGCCTTAATACAATTTTTGAACTAAATAATTTAAAAGCACAACTTCATGTAAACTATTCTGTTCAGGTCATTTCCACAATTTCTCTATGAAACATTAAAACGTTAGGTAAACATATATTTTTTTAAATAAGCATATCATAAATTATGTCTATGACTAATGACCTCATTAGTCAATTTTCACATTAAAACAAAACTTGAAATTCTTTATAACAGTCACTTATTTGTTAAAAATTATCACAATATTTTAACATACAGGTAACTATAAAAATAATCATTTTTGATAATGATTTTTTATAGTAATGATTTTTACATAATTAAATAAACTCTTGAATGACACAACAGGTTTCTTCATCTTCATCAGTATCAATTCCAATGTCAGTTCCAGGTGCTGTTATTTGGCGCGATCTTTTTTTTTTTTTTTGTTTGTAAAATTCCAGCTCTGGTTTGAATGAACACTTATTATTAAATGATAAAATAATTAAAATATGTTTAATAAAATGACCTGGATCATTGATGTAGCTATCCCAGATGGCATCAATCTACTGACTACAAGAGTAGAAAAAGTAAGGAAATGTCAAGAACTGGTCTTTGAATCTTTATATCTCCTAGACAAAATAATCGTGACTCTTATAGTCTTATATCTAACGAATTTATCTTAAAAAGCACAAATGATGGTAGTTCTGCTTGATACGTCCCGAATTATAAGTAAAATAAACTACATTCTCTTGATTTATCTGGGATGTAAACATTATAATCCTCAAATCATAGAGAAATAAATAATAATAATAAAGAAATGCAACAGTTGTAAGTAAAAAAAAATATAATAATTACAACAGTAAAAAAATAATATAAACACAAAATAAGGAAAATGAATAGATAGAAACCCATCTTATACACGCATTTATACATATATAAAATATTTAAATTCAGACTTGGGAACTATGAAGCAAGCAAGCTATGCCATCCTCAAGTGGAAGACAAAGGACTGCAAGAGATCCCAGCCGCGTCACTGGTTTAGCAAGCCTACCAAGTGGGAGCACTATGGCTTGGATATTATTCTAAATCAATCATTGTATACTTTTTAATTAAGCCATTTTTCCTATGACATTTAATATAGTTTCCTTCTTTATGTTACACATTGAATATGTTTAAGATAATAAAGTGATGTAATACAGGTCTTGTAAGAGTAAGATACGATCAGACAAACATTTGATTACATCTTTCTTACTGCTAGATCAGCAATTATTAGGAATGTTGTCATTGCTGTTTACAAATGTCCAATTAAAAAAAAGTTCTATATAAAAATTAATTAAATTTATCAAAAATATAGATTATGATAATCTCAAATGGAAAAACTAGTTTAAATGCTGATAGATTTATTTTCTTCCATATTATATATTTTTTTAAAATGTTTTATACATAATTTATACGTTATACGTAATGAAGAGCCGTCAAAATGCATATAAGAACCAATTATAAAATGTTTGATCCTGAGTATACATTGTTGATATAAATAAATCATCACCTATTTATCATATCTCTCCTATGTTACAAGCATTAAAACATAATCCTACAGAGCTTATTGTTTATAAAGTATTCATTAGGAAATCTGTTCAGTGTTTAGTGACTGATAGAGCTTTGAAAACTTAAGTAAGAAAAAATATATTGTTACTTAAATTAAAACAATGTTGATCATGATTATACATTGCTTATATAAATAAATCATCCCCTAATTATCATATCTCCCCTATGTTACAAGCATTAAAACATAATGCTACAGAGCTTATTGTTTATAAAATATTCATTAGGAAATCTGTTCAGTATTTAGTGAATGATAGAGCTTTGAAAACGTAAGTAAGAAAAAATATATTGTTACTTAAACTAAAACAATGTTGATCCAGATTATACATTGTTGATATAAATAAATCATCACCTATTTATCATATCTCTCCTATGTTACAAGCATTAAAACATAATCCTACAGAGCTTATTGTTTATAAAGTATTCATTAGGAAATCTATTCAGTGTTTAGTGAATGATAGAGCTTTGAAAACGTAAGTAAGAAAAAAATATATTGTTACTTAAACTAAAACAATGTTGATCCAGATTATACATTGTTGATATATATAAATCATCCCCTAATTATCATATCTCCCCTATATTACAAGGATTAAAACATAATCCTACAGAGCTTATTGTTTATAAAGTATTCATCAGGAAATCTGTTCAGTGTTTAGTAAATGATAGAGCTTTGAAAACGTAAGTAAGAAATAAATATATTGTTACTTTAACTAAAACAATGTTGATCCTGATTATACATTGCTTATATAAATGACATCATCTTGTCATGATATCTCCCCTATGTTACAAGTTTTAAAACATAATCCTACAATGGTTAATTCTTTATAAAGTATTAAGTAGAAAATCTGTTATGTATTTAATGAATGAAGAGCTTTGAATACGTCAGTAGAAAAAAATATATTGTTATTTAAACTAAAAAAAAAATGTTTTGATCCTTATTATATATTGTTTATTCATATAAACTCATCCATGTTACAAGTATTAAAACATAATCATAAAGAGGTAGTTGTTTATAAAGTATTCAGTTGAAAATACGTTAACTGATTAGTGAATGAATAGATTTGAAGTATGGCTTTATCAATTTTAAATTAAAAAAAGGTTTTGAATAAATATTAGAACCTTTAACCCTCTCTAATTCCACTGGCGTTGGGATGTTGCGCCATCTCATAAATTCAACAGTCAACATGGGAACCGCTAGTAAGTTAAATAATAACTTGACTCAAACGTCGATAATAGTATTCGGCAGTGTTGGCAAGGGCTTACATAATTGTTGAGGACTTAATGATCACTAAAAGCAGTAGCTTCAAAAAATAAGTTCATTTGCCTATTATTTATATATTTATGTTTATACGGTTTATGTACATACATATTTATATGTATGTACTCCTTTTGTTGATTATATGTGGTTAGCTGAGGTAAAATCCATATGTTTTTTCAGAAAAGCCACTCACAGATTTCGAACTTTTTTACATTAATAAATACAGCAATTTTGATATAAAAGATTGTATTACTTGGTCCATTGGTATGATGGGTTTATTGGCAGATGTAGAGAGGACACAAGGGGCTTAGAGAAAATTTTAATTTTTGGAATAATTTCATATTATTTTCTTCATGTTTTTATTCCAAACAAAAGCAGTAGTAATACATACCTAAATTTTATTATTTTTTTGTATTCGAATATTTTAGCTTGACGTACTGGTTCAAATCTGATTTGGGAACACCATTTAATCAAGTCAAGATAGGTTAGTTAAGAAGTTCCCGAAATTGTTCTTGATAGATGATATCAGAGATTAAGATAACCTCAATAAATAATTGCATGGTTTTAACTGCAACTGGTGCAACTGGATTACTTGCAGTAGATTTTGAACTTTATTTTTTATCTTTTTTATCCAATTAAAGGATACAGAAAAGTCTGAAATTTTTATCTAAGCTTTCTTTGAATATAAATAAAATAAAATAAATAAGTTCATCTATATATCTTTAGTTTTTATTTTTACTGAAATATTTGAGCAAGGTTTATGGGTCATAAAAAAACTTTTCATCATTTTATAGTATCTATTATAATAAAATGGGAATAAATATTTGGTCCACTTTAACTTTCATCATTGAAGAAGGTAACCATTAAAACATATACGAAATAAAAAATGTAATATTATTCGGAAACGACTGATTTTTTTTTTTTTTAAATAGAAGCAGAGTAAAATAATTATTAAGTATTCAGTATATAGACAAAAAAATATATATAGAAATTACAAATTTACATTTCTTAATAGATTTGAAATTACTATTGTATTAAAGGTTCTTGAGAATTAAAAACAATCTGATGGAAAACAAAAACGTCGGGAGTTTTAGAATCAGGAATGAGGTTAGGTTTAATGAGGTTTCCTCAACTTCTCGTACAAAGTTATCCGGCATTTTCGACTTAGAAACAGATTGCAAATTAAAACTGATGTTTGCTTCTTAATCACACACAGATTTTAACAAGTTATGATTACATTACATACGACACGGAGCAATCTAGCAATGAATGTATGAGACATCGTTAATAACAGAAGGAGAATATAGGATTTTGGAAAATCTAGAATTATTTTTCAACTGAGCTTAGCAACCCGAATGAAAAGGTGTAGGTATTGCTCTTCCTCAGTTCTTTCGTGCTTTAGAGTATCACCGTTGAGCTCTAGTAACAGGGAACTTAAGGGGGAAAGTAACACACTTTTACGGTATTCATTATTATTGATTTGAAAATACTTTTTCGCATCGATTCATCTTAGTTTTTATAGATCATGAATTGTTTCTTTGATTAAAGACATTAGTGTAAGTTCTCCTACCAACGAACTCTCTGGCTTACCGTAATATTTATTTAATGAAATGTTTTTCGTCCCTGGATTGTAGAGGATTCTTTTTTTTTAATACTGAAAGATCGCCATTGTCAATCGGAGCTGTGTAATACCGTCACCCTTGAAGAAAGGAGTCCGCGGGTTCTGAGTTTTTGTCCCGCAAGAGGAAGAGCCTGTGTGGGCGTCGACATGAAGAAGTTTCACCTCAGCCTCCAATGGAAAAGTACCAGCGTCAGGACGTGTCTTTGGCTTGCTAAGATAGCCACGTGAAAGTTCTTTGGAGTCCTGTCTGTGCGGGTTACCGCGTCTCGGCCCAACAGTCTTTTTCTAAAAAAAAGAAAAAAAAAAGATACAAATTGTAGTTAGGAAACCAAAATTTATTATATACCAGGAGATCTTATATATATAGTCTTTATAGAATACTCTTTATTTCGTTAATAGATATATTTTATAAACACAAGAGTGCATATTTAATTCAAAAACCTGTCTCATTGTGTATTTATTTAATAGTAAACAAAAATTAAAGCATTATAGTTCTGATTTACTTTTTTTATTTATACGTATTGTTATTTATTTATTTGATTTATTTGATTTTATTTTTACAATGTCATTTTTATTATCAGTTTTAGTAGTACTTCTAATTATTTTTTCTCTATGAAAAAACTGATTTTTGTACTTATTTTATATCATTTGTAAATATTGATTTTTGTAATATTATTTTTAATATTTTTTCTTTATTAAAAATTAAACATTTGTTTGATTCTAGGTACTAAAAGAGAATAAACGATTCCAGAATCGAAAATAATAGACCTGGCTTCCTAGTAGTTGAACTTTCTCTACAAGGAAACTCCGTCTGGGTTGCAACCAAACCCTGGAAAATTACCCTCTAAGGAAAAAGGTTACGAGCCAGACGAAATAAAAAATCAAATAGTTTAGTCTGAGAGCAAATAAGGTCAGTTTTCCTAGGTATATAAAAAGAAATAAAATAACAGTTTTAAAAATTAATTTGATAAAGTAATTCATTTAGGCACTACTTTTCAATGACACCATCATTAATCCCCGTTTTAGCTCTTTCTATAAATTTCAATTTGACACTAGAGAAGCATACTTTCATAGTTTTCATTGAACTTTTGTGTTAAAAATAATAGAGGACACAAGTTTCTAAATGATATTCAGAAGGTTTTTGGCTTATTTCAATCATATAAAAAATCCAGTACAGTGCGCACTTCACAATAAGTTAACTTACTACCCTACTAAGTCCCAAAGGTTTGTTTATTTTTATCGAATCGTGTTGAACTTATTTTCACTTTTGTGAAAAATAAATTTTAGAAAAACAAATACTATGAAAACAATTAGAAAATGTAATTTAATCCCAACTCTAAAATAAAAATTTTTATTTTAGAGTTGGGATGGGGTAACATAAATTTGTTCCTGCCAAGAATAAGACACTTTAACAAAATATAGTGAATGCAAGAAATACAATCAAGAAAGATCGGCTTTCCCGTTCGAATCGGAAGTTTTATTTTATTTTATTTATTCACAAAATTCTTCACTGTTTTGTATTTATCCTGTTTATTTTTGTTAACAATGCGAAGTTTTCTTCATATAAATAAAAAATACTTTTATTAAGTAGTAGAAAATATCCTATTAACATTATAGCCATAGTTAATTTTCGAGCCTATTAATACTTGATAAAGTTAATTAAATAGGCTAGTTTTATCTCCACCCTAAGAGGTATGGCTTAGTAAGCGGAAAATGCTTATTTTTTTAGTACTAAGACATGATGTTGCCAAATTAGTCTTCTGTGGAACGTTTAATCTAGAATAGCATTTAACTCCTATAGGAACCTGTGTATGGATGGCAACAAGTAGTTCCCTATAAATACATTGGGTGGTCATGGTATATTTCGTTTTCAACTGAAGTTGAGGTTTTATGTGTTTCGAGTGGAAATTTGAATGTTTATCATTATTGAATGTCATTGTATGATCAATTTTTTTGTCATATTTGATACGTACTGTAATTTTTGTTGGATGTATAAAATACTTTTTATTTATATCAATCATATCGTATATTTCAGGAATGCCCATATATTACATAACTTTACATAATAAGACAGTAGAATCAATATTTAAATTGTTAAAGGTATACAATTTTAAATCGCAAATTTTTACTATTTTTTTTACATCGAATAAACAAAAAAATATATACAATAAATATATGGATGAGTAAATAAGAAATAATTGTTGATTACCAATGAAGTATTAATGACGAAAATCGAGAAGGAACACTTTTATATTTTTATTTTTTATATGTAGAAATTATAATGTACATTTGCTGTCTATAGGCTATGCATAAAATTAATAAATGCCACTATTTGTGAATTTATACTAATCTGAATTTATTTAATGCTGATAATCTTGATTTCTTATGACATCTTTGGGAAAGGATATGTAGTGTGTTCTTGAGGAAAAGGGTCTACATATACATTGTTCCTGCTTTGGTCTAGAATATTCTACTTCTCATTCTTGAAGGTTAGTGAGAGAACCTTAAAATACCTTAGAATTTTTTTAAGTTTATTAAATTCCGGATTTCGATTAAGGCTTTCCTCTTGATATTTCCTTTTGCCATTGTATGTTAACTAAGAGAGTGGTGTATAATATTCACAACCTTTGTAGGTTTCTCAATATTTCATGGATCAGTAGGCTCACGCGTAAAGCAATAGCAGTGCGAAAGCAAACTGAAATATATGGTTTCCATCTGACCACTATGTTGGAATTTGACCTTTAACGCTTCTATACCAGGGCATCTCTTTTTTTTTTTTGTATAACTAATTTAGTAAGAAAGGTCTGATTAACTGCTGTATTTTACATACATTGAGATGAAAATAGGAAAAGGTAGTTGGTGTTGGGAATTGAATCATAACATACGATGTGTATAAATATCGTACGGTTATTGTCACTACGATTATTGTGATACACAATAAAAATATGCATACAAATCATAAAAGGTTTTTTTAGGTATGTCTATAATTGTTGACATGACTTCATACCAATGCAAGCTAACGCATTATACAAACGTTTTAATAAGATTGAAATTAATTTATTGTCAATTTCCGAATGAAATGATAGAGTAAGATTTAAAAAAAAAAATACTGTAAAACCTAAAATAATTATAATTTTCGTTCCAAAATATTTCTTTTGCAGTTTATTTACAATTTACACAATGGTCGAAACCATTTATGGAATGCTAAATTGTTATTGAACATATTAAGAATGATATACGTATATATATATATATATATAAATATAATTTACTGTATAATTTCAAATTATAAAGAAGGTGGTCAGGGTTGCGGTAAAAAGAGAGACAAAAATAGTTAACAACTATTTATTTTCGCCACACTTTGTAGAGAGATAAAAAACAAATAAGAACATTTTGACATGATAGTAGGATACAAAAAAGTAGGGTTAAAATTGTGTAAAAATAAATGAAGAGAAAATTATATACAAATAAAATTTAAAAAGATAAAATAGTATTAATATAACATAATCAATGATAAAAATATTTAAAAAATACGTAAACTATATGGATAAAAATGTACTGGAAACGCAATAACACGCAAAAACAGAAAAGTAGATTTTAGAAATCAAAATTTAACTCACTAAAAGACGGAAAAAGTTGTTTTTGTATCTTTTTAGCCCAGATGAAGATCTACGAAGTGGGGCGAAACGTCGGAAATAAATAGTTGTGAACTGTTTTTGTTCTCTTTTGACCGCAACCCTGGCGATCTTCTCCATAATTTGAATATTAATATTGATTTCATTAAATTTTGTTAACCGAAAGCCTTGAATATAGGTTGAAATTAAAAAAGTAATTATTTATTAATCATATCGACAAAAAATAATTATTATATTGGCCGCATGCGCACGCCAGTCAATAATTAGAATCTCATATAAGAATAGATCCTTTATTTATGCGGTTTCGTCATTCTACTCTACTTTTATCAACTTTTTATTTTATTCTAAAATATTTAGCTTTCCAGTGGTACATAAAACGTCTGTATTACGAATATTATTTCAAGAAATGTGTTTTAAAATTGGAAAGAAAAAAAAAAACTTTCCCCTTATATCTGATGTTCCTTTCATAGTTTTTATTTTTCTGTTTCTCACTACTAATAAAAATCTTAAATAGTTAATTATTTCAAATAAACAAGAAATAATATTAAAAAAGAACATTTAATTGATTGTACATTGGTATGCCGAGTTTGATCAAAATCGTTGCTCTTGTTTTCGAGAAAATAGAAAAAAAAAATATGAAAAATCAATTCTGTATAGTGACACTTTCGGTCTGTCGATTATATAAAAATTGCTGTCACATCACAGGTATAATCTATTTTATACTTTACGACTTTTCGGTTTTGAGCTTGGCTTAACACAGACATACACGCTCACTCACAAAGTAAATAATAATAATAATAATAATAATAAATATGATGAATGTGAAAACATGAAGCTTTAATAAACTTTGTTACCATTTAGAAATTCGTAAATTGAGTTAAAATGGCCCGTTACCAATGTTAATAATAAATTCACTACGTTTCGGCCTAACAAGCCGCCCACAGGTCAAAATCTACAATAACTCAACTAAGTTGGACAATTAATCAATTACAGTATATAAAAAAATAAAATTAAAATAAGGTCATTGCTTAACATTTCTGGTGATTTTTTCATATCATTTGGGTTTGTTAGGCCAAAACGTTGTGAAATCAATAATAAAGTTATAATGAAGTATTCACAACCTATCTTAACTTGATTTACAAAAAACCTTCAGTTTAAGGAAAACCTATTGTCTTTTTAATCATGTCTCTCATAATGAGACGGAAAATATATTATTAGTTATTTTTAATTAAGGTTAATGACCTTAATTATAGGTTATTAAAACTGTATTATCATTAATAACCTTAATAGCAGGTTATTAATATTTATAATATCCTTACATTTAATTATCTTTGTTCAGCTTTTGTTTGCTGTAATCTGTCTCATTTTATTTTTTTTTTACAGAAACGAAATGAACTAAATTGATAGTTATCGTGTAATATGTAATATAAAAAAAAATAATAATCTAACAAAAGATGCTTTCTGTCCAGATCGTTCTTTTTAGCAATTCGTCTTTTTATTTGTCCACATATATTTTGGCTGTAAGTTTATTAATCATATGCATATAGTGATTTGCTGGGTTTGAAAGATTATTATTGTATAAAATAATTATTATATGATCCAAATCAAATGATCATCCGATTCGTAATCGATCATGAAACAATTATAAGCTTAAATTACCTTAATTGCCTTCAGGCCAACCAGCGACCGCTTACTTCTTTTTATAGATCAATAATTTCCTAGTGAAAGTTTCACTTCAGTCTGAGATTTTATGAAAAATGATTTTTAAAAAAATTGTTATTAGGAATAATTGCACACAATTTGAAGGTAAATATATTAATTAGTTTATAAAACCTGATTAGTTCGATGTTCATTCATTCATGTTTTATCAATTTTTTTTGGCGAAATAACTACTAAATGTTGTATAATAACTTAAATGTTAACAATTCTTGTGATTGTATCAAAGGAGTGGCATTTTGCATAAATAATAATATAATCTGTATTTTTAAACTTTCTTAAGAAATTAAAAAAAACAAAAAACTTTTTATTAGGTAATGAATGTTTTATGATAAATTATGACTCATATGTTCTTGACTGTTGATTATTATATTTCTTTTGTTGTTGTTTTTTTTGTTACATCAATGAGCAATAGGAAACATCAATACGAATGTATATTTTTTATGTTTTTTTTTTAGACCTTTCGCCTCCAACCAATAAAAAAAAATTTAAATCCTTTAAGGTTCTTATATAAATATAAATATTAAATTAAATATAAACCGAAATATTGAATTAAAAAATCACTTATACGTGGTCCTATTTATATTATCTACTTATCCCATTTATATTAATAACTTTTATATCTCCTTATTATTTAATTTATTCCAATGTATGAGTGACAATTGTAAAATTTGATTTTTTATTTTCTTTAATAACTATAAATAGGTTTTCAAATGAGAGAATTATTCAAACGTGTGTTTAACTAGTTCCAAATAACAATATATTTTGTTGAATCTGATATTATTGAGATGTTTAGAAAAAAAAAACTTTTTTGTACAAAAAGACTCAGTCCTTGAAATTTTTGAAAACATTATTTTTATTAAAAAATGTGCTATTAATTAATGTAAATTGATAATAATAATTTCATAGGATAAAATTCGTAGGTAAATGCTTTCATTTATTGCGTTAACGGAATTCGGGATGGTTAACTCGGATAGCTTCTATGATTGATGCCGTTATACCCTGGAGTACGGTAGTAAGAAAAAATAATTTTTTTTTAAATAATGATTTTTTCTATAATTCCATATTAATTTTCTTTTTCATATAGCATGAATTTTGCAACTGTCTGTTGGTACATCACTTCACCATTTTACAAACTGAAATGGAGTTATGAGTGAACTCAAAACAGATTGAGTGGACAAGAAGAAAATAAGTTGTCTTGGCAGAATGAGATTAATTACGGAAAAGGTTAGTAATTACTGCAAGTCTTCAAGAAGGTCGAAAGAATTATCTGCCATTAAATATAAAATTGACTTTTACCAACTAAATGATGGGTTCGGCATGATCAGATATGGGATACATACTGCCAAATAATAACCATAATTAACGAATAAAAGTGAATTTTTCCAACTTCTTCGGAAGAATAAAGTTCAACGTCTATAATTTTAAATGTTCCCTAGGTACATCATCCTACTGGTGAAGATTCCGAAATTTCTAAATTTGAAATGGGCAAAGCCCAGAAATATGATTTCCTTTATGTGGAATCTCACTAATCAGCTATTTAAATTTGTTCAAATTCAATTAACAGCATTCCGAAGTGTGTATTTTCGACAGATGAAATTTCCATCCTGCCAAGGTGATTATCGAATAAATTAATGCTTAATGAGTTGTTAAATATTCTCTTTTGTTGTTCTTTCTCTAGAGCAAACAAGCGTATATATTTTTAGCAGATTTGTTTTGATATCATGTTATCAATACCGCATTGCTAATTCCTCGGCAGTGTCGTGTTGGATGTTATGAGAAATTTTAATCTCATCTAGTTGTGTGTATAAGCAAATTATTTCCGAGAGAAACGGGTCAAAAATATTTGTGTTGTGACTGGGAAGTGTTTTCGTGTGCCAACGGATATCAACGGTCAATGCTTTGTTGGATGAAATCGGTTTAGGATTTCACAGGTAGGTTTTCTAAGGCCTTAAAACAAAAAATTGCTTAACTATTGAAATTAAAAATTTCATAGAATATATCAGTTTTGTGTATCAGCTGTGTAAATAGAGTAATGTCTACAAATGAAGTTTTTAGATGGACAGAAATGGACAGAAACTGCTGGGTAAGGCACTTAATTGTCCTCAAAAACGAATGTACAAAAGCCCAAATTATTCAATCCAGGATTGATCCTGAAGACTTTTTTTATCAATTCATACAATTAAACACAATAATCGCACCATTTTGTAAAATCACAGATATTAAGAGTGCAGGTACTAGAGCGCAAAGTTAACGCTTAAACCATTTTCAAATTCAGGTTCAGCTTTCCTTTGATTCATTGATAATAATAGTGTTTTTATATTAAAACAATAAGCAATTTTACAGCAATCCTAAAAAATTGTTCAGACCCAGTGTATTGTAGGGCACAGATTTTTTTCTATTCGCCAAGGCCCAGAGGGCCTTGTTACAGCTTTGTGTGTGTGTAATTAATTATGGCAGGTTTCATATTAATTAATCCTTATGGTTTTATATTTAAATTATAAATTTATAGATTCCGACTATCACAACATTCACTAGACAAACGGTCCAAACTTCCAATTCATTACAAAATCCTATCTGGATATTCGGAGTTGAGCTATGTGGCTCCACTAAACCTTCGAATTGCTCTCGAATCCAATCCTTACAGTCCAAAATCCTTAATGCTCCTTACTTTGTCACAAATCAAATCATCCATCAGGACCTCAATGTCCCCTATGTTGCCGATTTGGCCAGAACCAGATGCCAATCCTTCCTTGATAAAATTCCCAACCACTCAAACCTACTCGTTTCTAACCTGGCTTCTCCTTCACTACCTAATAATCCTCCTAGGCGTCTGAAAAAGAGATGGCCTCGAGATCTACTTCTTTAAAAATGTTTTTGGAGTTCTATCAATGGGTAGATTCTCCACATGTTTGTATCATGTCATAATATCACTTACAGCATATTTACTTGATGTGTATATATGTATACAGTTGTAAATAACAATAAATAAATTATAAAAAAAAATTATAGAAAAAACTTAATGATGATCGATATTATTGTTAGTATCCTAATTAGACTCTTATAAAAAACAAAACAAGTTAGCGCATTGGTATGATTGAATACAATTTATTTCATCTGAGTTCAATACATTCAAAACTTATTTCTAAATTTTGAAATTACTTTTAAATACTGCAAAGTTATTTATACTTCATCGCATGAAATGTTTGTGAAAGATACTATTTGAGCAGCAGCATATTAATGGTATGTGAAACAGTGGGTCAATATTAATGTGTATTCTGTTTTTAAATTACTATTATGTTGTTCTGTAATCTATGGATAAGAAATTCGACAGTTCTAAATTAGCTTATATATGACCCTATTGTCTTTCGTGAAGTGCATTTGTAATTAATTATATTTTAATAAGTATTACCTAATGTGAAATCATGCATATGTATTTGAAGGGAAATTGTTTTGAACTCTATGGAAACTTTTATTTTTTATTGTTTGTCTTATTACAACGTTTCCTTATTATATAACTTAGGTATGAATAATCTCACCATGATTTGTCATTAGTTTACTATTTGTTTGATTGTTAATTGCAGTATTGAATACCTGTTATAGATAATCATTGATAATGGTCTATGACTGCTGGCTAGATGTGTAACTGAAATATATTTCTGTTTGTGAGCATTCAAAATTTTTTAATTGTTTTAGTGCCTAATTTATAATGTTCATTATACATTCTATATTACTGTAATGCTGAAGAATATATTTTATTTGTCTGATTTATTAACTTTTATTTTTTATAAATTTGTTATTTGAGACTAGTTTTGTCATTAATAATAATCAGATTGGTTCTTAAGTCTCTACAATTTACAATTATAAAAGTAAAATGTTTTTTTCCAATTTATATCACTATTAATTATTCTATATTCTGATTATTGATCATTTAATTGAAAAAACTAATCTTCTTTCATATACTTCCTTAATTATAAGGCTCTTTCCCTCTCCAACAGATTAGTTATATTTCAGAGTTATTTTGTTTTGACAAATCAGCTTTATTTCTGAATGAATTCTATTAGAAAGTGAATTCATCCATATTATTTTGATTCCCTCATCTACCTAATCTGGAGAATGTGTTGTAATAGGTCAAAAACAACCTTTCGAGTTCTCACCTTATTTCCAATTTCAGGATCTACAAGTCAAAAATATTAATTTTATAAAAATGTTTCTTCTGTTGTTGTTTCACTGCCTATTTTTAAACACTTCGTTTTTTCAAGAAGTAAACGTAAAAAGTATATAGTGGGATTAATTCAGGACACATACTATTTGTTCCAGTATGTATCTGAATCAGCCAGAACATTGTCGAAACTAGCCGATTAAAAATTGTTATAAACTTTATTTTCTATACTTTTATTTGAACTCATCTGAAATCATTTCTCTTCTTCATATTCAAAGACAAATAAATTTCAAATCAATGATGAAACGTGTTCTTTAATTATCGATCAGCGTTCTAATTCGCTGAATAAATAAATAAATAATGAATGAATAACAAGATGAATAATAAATAAATAATTTATTATTAAATACGTATATATTATATACATATATGTCATAATTTTTTTTTTCATTAAATGCATTTGTAATACTAAACTTATGAAGAAGATGGTCAGGGGTGCGGACATAAGAAAACAAAGATAGTTACAACTATTTATTTGGCGACGTTTCACCCCACTTTGTAGAGCTTCATCAAGGCTAAAAGATACAAAAACAATTAAAAATATTTTGACACAATAGGATAAAATAAAAAATGTAAACTAATCCGAATAAAAGAAAATAAATACCAAATTATTTTTATTTGCTTTTTGTATTTTATTAGCTCTGACGGAGCTCTTCAAGGTGGGGTGAAACTTCCGAAAATGAATAGTTCTTAACTATTTTTCTTTTCTTGTGGCCGCACCCCTGAACATCTTCTTCATGATTTGAATTAATACGGTAAATTATTTTTATGTATAATATTTGTAATATTAATTTAATAAGTTACATCATGGGAATCATAAATATGTCTTTGAAGAGGTATCGTTTACAAAACTACTTCTTATGTTTGTTTTTGTACAGTTTATTAGTATTTTATTACGTTACATATTATTAGTATCGTTGACTTGTTACATGACTTTAGTGTGCATTAATATTTTATAATTAATATATATTATTTTTAGAAACTATTAAACATTTTTCGTTTATTGCTATCCTAATAAAAAAAAAATTGCAGTATTGAAAATCTTTTATTGATGAAAAACACTGTTAATGGTCCATGAATGTTAACTTGATATGGTTGTGACATGATAAATATATAATTTAAAAAATGATATAAAATAATTTTAAATTCTTAATTTAATTTTTTTTTTTGTAAGAGTGGATTCGAATCCGGCTGTTTCAAATAATCATTTTCAGTTTCCTTATTGGGTAAAAATCAGGCAGCCGAGCAAATGACCAATTCATTTCCTTGCATTACTATTGGCCTAGCAACGGTACTTCCTTACTAAGTACTGCACATTTATGGGTTGTAACTGTACGGATTTAATTTTTAATCTTTTATTTTTTTATATTATTCATTTTTCTATATTTTTATTTATTGAGGGAGGGAGAAAGGAAGAGAGGGAGGGATGGAGGGAGGAGAGAGAGAGAGAGGGAGAGAGAGAGAGAGAGAGAGAGAGAGAGAGAGAGAGAGAGAGAGAGAGAGAGATGTCATTAACTGATCCAGTCTACAAATAAAGAATTTGATGTTTTTTGTTCGGGACATTACAAGATGCTGTTCCGGTTATAAAATTAAGTTGTATACAGAACTACCAGATTTAGTAGAGGATGAGTATATTGTTCTGTAGATGGGATGGTTTTTAGGTATAGATTGAAAACAATCAGAAGGTTCTTTACGAGCAGGGCTCTACTAAAGCCACTTTATGCCTGACGCTCTGTTTGTACAACACCATCCGTTTACCCTCCTTGTCTGTTGTTAGTTTGTAATAAAATTAAAGGAATTATGTTCAAAACAAGACATTTTATATAACAAACATGGTATTAAACTAAAGGGTCTACTCATACACTTTCATTTAAACTTTATTCTACTCCTCTTATTCTCTTTCATTTAACAGTTTTTTTTTTAATTTTTCTTGTTTGTATTTAAACAATTCTTTTGTAATTATGATAATGTTAGCATTATTATTTTATTTTATTATATTATATATTTTTATTTAACTACTGTACATTTTTATGAGAGATAGTTGACCGTGGATGATAAATGAGGAGAAGATGGTTGGGGGTGCGGTCAATGAAACACAAATAAGTATGACTAACTTATTTTAATGTGCCGACGTTTCGGCTAGCCTTCTTCAGGGCTAAAAACAAAACAAGATAACAACCATAAGATAATAACTACAGTAAGTATAGAAATATAAAAAAATAAAAAATAAAATATAAA
>NW_027116715.1:178312-194029 GCF_000696795.3 Halyomorpha halys | reverse complement strand
TTATTTGTGTTTCATTGACCGCACCCCCAACCATCTTCTCCTCATTTACTGTACATTTTGTTTTATTTACATTATCTTAGGATAGCAGAAAAAGTGATTAGTTAATAAACAATTAAAATTTTATAAATAGAAAAGACAGGATCTAAAACACTTCAAACTAAAAATAGTGTGATTCGATGATTCAGTGCTTTCTTTTTTAAATGGTATTCTACGTTCTGTCGATTGACAATGTTCTTCAAATAAATTCTTTCATTGTGATTTTAGCAACTCTGTTTTGAACAATAAGACCTCAGAACGTCTCCAAAATATAGTTGTCTATTATTTACTGAACTTCTAGATCCTCAAAATAATTGCATTGACTGCGTACGAGCATGGTAATGGATAAGACAAGGGCTGGCTATATATAATATTGCAGCGTATTGTGGTGCAGTCGCCTGGCCCGACCTACCCCATGGCAGTCCATCACAGGGACTGATATGGTTGTGCTGACGTGGTTGGATTAATCACTGTCAGGAGGAGATCGGGCGACAACAACGCCAACAAAAACACCTTCATAAAGGGCCCCATCGCTCCTCTTAATGCCTATAGAATTTCATTTTTTTTATTTTTTTATTTTTTACTCCTACCACGTCTAAGGAGAGACGTTTTTTGTTATCTGAGGTGACAATCTTTTACTATAGCAACTGTGAAATTAATTAATCATTATCGTGACAAGGTATTGTTAATTTAAATTGTAAAATGATTTTGTTGAAGTAGCTTTTCATTTATTTAATCTATTCGATTTAAAATAGCTGTTAAAAGCATGGCCGTATTTAGCCACAGGATCTACACGTTTGTCACATGCCGAAAACCCAAGACATATGCTTGCTAAGAAAGGAAGCAACAAATATACGCTTATATTGTTCTTTTCCATTTTTTCGGTTATTACGAGTAAGTAAAGATAAACGAAATAAAGGAAAACGTAAATATCTGCAATGTGCGTTGTAGTAAATAAAAATTCATATAAATAGCACTACATAACCAATAAACTTAACATTCGTTCTAGAATTTTTATCGGATACTTTTTCTTTTATTATAATTACTTTTATTATTATATTATTTTTCATTTTTATCATTCAGTTCCGACGGTTCGTCTTACTCAGCTCATAATTTTTCTTAATTTCCAGTAATCGGTTAAAAGAATCAGTCTATCAGTGTAACAATCAATAGATGAAACATCCTGTATCTTGAATCAACATAGTGGGTAGGTATAATGGGAGAAAATATTTGGAACCTCAAAAGGCACATTTCTTAACACTAACTCAATTCAATTATGTTATAGGCCCTCTAACTTAATTTATAGGAACTGTGACGACATGCAAAATATTTAAAAGTTCATTGGTGAAGAGAATTTTTACTTAAATTACCACGTTTATGTTATTTGTTTACCCGAGACAATAAATATACATACCGAATTTCAGCTTATTTAATACGAAGAAAACCACTGCTCTGAAGGTAAGTGCCGAAATGTGCCTTGAAACAAATGAGCCGTTGAATGAGCTGGCAGCAAATGTGAAGCCAAAAAGGCGGGTCGTATGTGCCTTTCAGGGGCGTGGCAGAAGAGTAGAGAAGGGTAAGAGTCAATCACTGGCTGCCTTCTGTTTCAATTTAGATTGTTCCTATTAACCTCAAAGTAAAACTTCCTTTCATGGGTGTGCCGTAGGAATTATCACATTATAGGGGATGAACTCCCACTCCACAGTGGTTACTCTCAATACAAAAAAAAAAATAATAGCTATACCATTAAATGAAACAATTGTGAATTATTCACTAAAGAAACAAGCAAAACAAATGTATCCATTTTAGATATTCTGTGAAATGGCCAAAAAAATCTCTACGCAACAAGAACATTATCAACAAAAATATTGATAATTCAAATATTAATAATATCGTATCAATACATGTCTCGAAATAGGTACTCATCTTCCAATTATGAACTCCATACTACCATAACTCCACTATTTCCCAACCTTGATTGCCTCATATCCTGTTAATTCTCAGAAGCAGATGAAAACAATACTGTTTTCTTACAAAGAAAGGAAAACTACCCGTTGGTGATTTCTCCTCACATTTACGTACAAATTACTTTTATTCCGAATATTTACTGTTATTAATTAAGTAAAGCAATATATTTCAAAAATAAATAAAAATTATTAAGTTTAGAGAGCATCGAATTGTCATTAAACTTTCATTATTTTTTTACGGTCCATTTTTTGGTATCCATGGGTCTTAAAACGACTTCTAAGTTGTTCTACAATTTCCTCTGAAGATAAAACATAAAAGAGAACGTTTATTAAATAAAATGCTATTTGCAACAATGAGCTTATCTATGTTTTATTTAATATTAACTTTTCTTCACTATCTATTGTCAGCTACTCTCTAAACTTTCGGTTACTGTTTCGGATAGCTGTAAATATGTATATCTTATGATATTGAAAAGGACCTAAAGTTCACATCAAATTTTATGTTACTTTCTATACATTCCCCTGTATATGTTTATTAAAGAAGTATAAACTTATTTCAAGTGTAAAAAGCAGTGTAGTATTTTGAGCCCTCTGCAATGTTAATTAATTGAGAGATTTCAACATCAACAATTCTATATTACTAATTACTACTGCTATAGCATTCAGAGAATGAATCAGATTTACTTTTTTTGGAAATAGATAACAAAATTGAAATAACTTTGATATAGCTACTACAAAAAATACAATATATGAAAAAAAGATTTTGAAAATCGGCAAAAGGTGGAAAAATTGACCGTAACAAAATTTAGAAGGTCTCCGAATTTTGTAACAATAAATATTATGTGAATATATATTCATATATCTTTCTTCATGCATATATATTATGAATTTAAACTGTTTAGCTCTTCTGAATATTGCGATATAGTGCCAGATTTTATTATTTTTAATAAAATGTTATTACCAATTGATATGAACCACTTATTTTTTTGCGAAACCAAGGTTGCCTACTCAAAATTCTAATGGGTTTTGTTGCATTTTAGGGTGATTTTTTATGGTTATGGCAAAAAACTTGAAAGAATATTTAATAGCATAAATTACAAATACAAAATAATCAGTTGACCTATATCAAAATCAGAAATTAGATTCTACCTTAAATCAAATCTGATTAAATTTAATTCCAATATCTACATTTTATTTAATTTCATTTTGGAATTTTATATTCTGCTAAAATGTGATATTCACCAATTTTATACATAGGGAGAGGGTTTTCCTCAGTGAGTTTCCAAATCCATCTGTAGCAAATAATTATTAATTCTTTTACTTTAGGTGCCCTTGAAATTGGAGAGATAAGAAAGGGATTGAGCGTGATTCTGATAAAATCGCCACCCTGCATAATCGTTGGTCTAGAAACAACACTTCCTTACAAAATAATGAATCCCTTCATGTGTTCTTTTGGTACAGAATTTCACGTTTTTTTTTTCCCCACATATATCAGAGAGTATAAATAATTTTATTCCAGATAGATTAAAGATTAAAAAATATACCAGGAAAACAGATTAAAATAGATTGATTTGGAATCCCTGAGTCATTAATATTTTTTTTGCTAAGCCTAAAGAATTATATTGTTTTAGCATTTAATTTCCTAAGATATACAATTTCGATAAGCTAAATGTTTTTTAATTCGAACAAGGTTTCGAAATTTTTTGTGAATGTTTTTTGCCTGTCCTTTATTTTATTTATCACTAATGCATTTAGATCAGGTATACATTAACTACAGGCTTCAATGCTGCTATGTTAACAGTAAAAAAAAATTGTTAAGAGTCAATTGATGAATTTATGGTATTTATTTTGATGAATATTTTTATGTTCTAAATAATTATAATAATAAAAATTGGAAATCGAAGTTTATCACCTAAAATCAGTAATTAGCCTGAGTTATTTTTCTTTTATGATAGTATTAAAGTGTATTTTTTTTCTTCTTAAATTATATTAGGTGGAAGAATCACGGTAACATTTTAATAAATAATAAATAATCAATTTTTCTTTTTTCAAAATCTGACATGCTTTACACCTCCCTTTTAAATTCCCAAGATCCTAAATAACGATTTGTAATCAATGTTTTGTTGTTTGCCTCCCATACTTCTAAGGCCCTCTGATTCTCTTAAATTGTTTATTTCTTTATCGATGAAACTTTATAAATATAAATGTAATGAAAGACATAGATATATTAAATAAATTCCTCAAAGTTGAAAGTTTTTATTGTTTTATTTTATTAATTGATTTTTTTTTTTGTTAATCGATGCGCACAGCATCAAGAGAAAGTTATAAGTGGAATAGGTTATGTGTTGTACAAACAGTGGAAAATTATATTCTAATATACGAATCGCACAAAAATTCCTGAATAATACTTAGATATTAGTTGTTCCTAGAATCATAATAATGTTTGATTTAAAATATTAAAATATAAATTTATTACTCAGAACGTGGGGCTGGTTCCAAATAAACAATTCTGGCGGAATCTGTAAGGGTTTCAGAAAATTTTAATCCATTTATTTAAATATAAATTAGATTTATAAAAATTTAGATCATTGAAAATACGGTTTGAATATATTTCTGTATTTTTCGTTTTTAAATTTATACACTATGGAATTGAGCTCTGGGGCTCCACCAAACCATCAAATTCTTCCCGCATCCAATCGTTACAATCCAAAATCCTACGTAAAATCCTTGATGCTCCTTATTACGTTATAAATAAACTCATTCACAAAGACCTTAACATCCCATTCTTTGCAGATTTGACCCAAAACAGACATACGTCTTCCAAACTTCTTAACCATCCTAACCCATTAATTCTTAATCTTTCATCCTTAACAATCTCTGATAATCCTCCGAGGCGTCTCAAAAGAAGATGGCCACGGGACCTTCTAATTTAAATTAATGTTTGAAGTACCACCAATAGGTGGTTCCTTCCCAAGATTTTCAAGTGTATATGAAACATACTACATATTTACCTATTGTATTATTTTGTACAGTTATAAATTACATTAAATAAATAATTTAAAAAAAAACTTTATACACAAATCTTTATCATTACAACATTTGAAAGGCCTTAGGTTCAACACTTGGTCAATATCGTTTCTTGACCGACGGTTATGTAGGAAGCTGATGTGTCCTTCATCCACTCTCAACCGTCAGGATTATATGGCTCAAATAGCTCTTAACCCCTGAGTTCGACATATTGCAGAAAAAAGAACTTATTTACCAAAGCCGAATTAAAACCCGTATCCGGGAATAAGTAGTCCAATGCATTACCCACTGTTAGCGTCCTGTTTCATTTCCTTTAAAAATAAATTATACTACAAAACAAAAAAATAATGTTTCGAATAGATTTGTATATTATATGATTTTTAAAAGTTTATTTGTATAGTTATTTTTTTAAAATATAATCAAACGATTAATTCAAATTGAAATGTTTAATTTACTGTTCTCATCGATTGGTTAATCGTGTTGTTGATTAACCACAAGATTCACAGTTTTTATATATACTCGTTTGATGACCTCGAGGCTAAGTGAAAAACATATTTTTCATAATTATTAATCTTTCTCACGTTTCTTCATTTCTTTTAACAGTGTGTTTTTCTATATCGATTTAACAGTAATCCTGCTTTGATATTTTATGGGTATTTTTTTGTCTTAATCTGTAATAAATATCGGATTAGATGTATTAGGACCTGGGATGATTAGATCTTGTTAGAAAAGAAAATTGAAATTGAACAGTCATATTATTATTTAATGGTGCAGGTACGCAAATCAAGAAATTACTAATTTGATGTCTTGCATCATTACCAGGAAAGATAGGCTTGTTAATTAACTAATATTAAAATTATTTTAGAATATTTTTATGTAACGTTCCATACAAAAAATGTTTCTCAATTCTCCCATAGTTTTATTTGTATTTTCTTTTTTTGTATTATATAGACGATTTTTGTATCATCCTCAGTCTCACCTTGTCTATTCGCTAATAATTACGAGTGTCTTGATCTACTATTTGTAATAAAGAGATTATCAATTATGAATAGGTCGGTTTTGTGGTAGTACTTTAAGTGAAATAATTTATGCCAAGAGGACTTTAAAACGTCCTCTAACACAACTAACATATTGGATCATTGGATCAGAAACAACTAAGCAGAGTGGGCATTTAATTTAGTATTTTTTTCTTCTATCCAATTTGCTGGGAAAAATTGACTTAATTGGATAAAATGGACAAGTTGGACATGATGTTTTTGGTTTCCTGACAGATAACAACGAGCGCTGTCTGTAGTGGACATGAAAAACACTGCAGAGGTGCCGCAAACGAATAACACATTTTCAAAAAACCTTTAAAAGTAAAATATCAAATACACAGGGCACTGTTTTCTCTGATGTTTCTTCATACTCAACCACTCTAAGGATAATTGCTGGACATTTTTTATATATTTTTAGCTCGAAAGGGCGCTGCAAACTTTCATGTGGCCGCTAAAGTGTTTTAGCCCAGCAAGGGTTCGGTAGTGGAAAACGTTTGGGAACCAATGGGCTAAAGGATACTTGTTTTCAATGAACAGTTCTGGCATAGAACACTCGTTGGTTCAGAGAATTCAGTTAGATTGTGCGAAAATATTCATAAATAACAATGTATTTTCTGGTAAAATAGTGGAACTGAAGATGATTGTGAATTTGAATGATACTATAACTAAAAGATTGTATATTGTGCTATTTTCTTATCTATTTTATTGTTAATTTGTTTTTTTATGTATGGTTATTTCATATATATATTATAAAAACTAAAAAAAAATTGAAAATATTTTTTCTTTTTCTAAATTTTAATTTTTTTTTTTTAGATTTTATAATATTATTCTCTTTTTTTCTTCTATTATTTACCTATATATCTACATCTAATTCTTGCTCAGTATAAGTAAATAGTAAAACATTTAAATATAAATACATAAAAATCCTACATGGTCCTGCACAATTATATTTCATTAAAATATAAAAAAATACTCAATACACATGCATGTATTAAACAATTGAAACAATGACACTATCACAAAATACGTTTGAATCCAGTTTATATATCGAAAAAATAAACTTTAAGTCGCGATCACTCGTAATGTATCTTAAAGTAAAAGATAAAGATAAAATCGAAAATGTTGATTTAAACAAAATTTAAATCAGTAAATTAACATTAAAAAAATTACTCTATCATTATCGACAGTAGGAGCTAGCGAACTATCACCAACCACGTCTGGACCAGTGTGTATGTCGAAAAATATAGGTATCCATGACGTAACTTTAAGCTCAGGCTTTTCACAGCTATTAGTTGTAATCATAGCAGTAAAGATCATTGATAGTTTTATTCGGTTCCTATTTTGGAGAGAAAGTTGTAATTGATGTAAGTGACACTAAACGCCGGTCCGATATCGCTTTTACGACCGTGATACTGCACCGGTCCTGTACTCCAGGCGCCAACTGCGACTACGATCGTGGAAAGTCTAGTTAATGGAGTGATTAGAATAAACATTAAACCAGTACTAAATCCGAATCAGCCACTAGACCGGCTTGAGACTAATGACATCTCTCCGACTGTTTAGCAAGAGCCTGCTTAGGGCTGACAGGAGATAACCCCTATTGTCCTCTCAAAGGTTAGCAGTGTCGTAAGAGCTATTGTCGTAGAACCGCTACGGATTAATAGTGCACTAAAGGTTAATCTATTTTATAGTCTAAGATAGAATCGAAAATCTGAACCCTTCCACTATTTTTGTACTGATGTAGGAGTTACTGGGCTAATGAGTGATGAAGTTTAAAAAATCAAGCTCATATTTCTTAAATCTTAATATCTTAGTTAAATTTTCTCTTTTAGATAGAATGTGTAGGGTGAAGATGATATCACTAAAAAAAATATGAAAAATAGAAATTCATTGTCTATTTTAAGCAGAATAAAAAAAAAAAATCATATTACAGGCTGCAAACTACCAATCCTACGAAGATTATTATTATAGCTAACACATCAAAATATTAATTACTTCAATTAGTCATGCGATTTAATATGAGCTAATAAATATACATCTGCAATAAAAATATGATTGAAATTACTTTTTGCTCTTAATGAGAAATATTGTATGAGGATCTTATTTAGTCTTTTAGTAACATGGTAGTTAAAGTTACCAAAATTATAGTTTTAAAGTCTCTTTAAACCATTTCTTTATTTAATTTTTTATACATTGAATTATGGTGTTTTTCAGCTGTCATAACTTTTAATCTTGATTTATTTTCGAACAAGTATTCTTGTGTAGTCGCAATGGATTATCTTCTTCGGTAATAACTTTTCATTATTTTTATTATAAAATTTTCAAGGAAGGTTCAAAACTTTAAAAAATTTTTATGTATTTGAAGTGCAAATATGTTACTACTAAGTGTTCTAGTCCTGCTATCTGTAATGATCTTTTAGTAAAAGTTCTTACTCTCACTTTTTAGTATTGCTAGCAATAAACTACTCTAGTCTCTCATGAATACTTGCTGTTTTATTGTGGAAAAATCATGGATATAAAACTCAACTTTTTATTTATATTGAGAAAGCAAGATTGTGCAACTTATTTTAATCGCCTATAAATATCAAGTGCAGTAAAAAGATGTGTTCCTTATATTTCTTCCAAGGATGTCTTAACTTTATTATCATATTTTGAAATACAACATATCGAAATGATATTTTTAAAATAACTAATTCAATTGGATATATATTTATATTGAAAGGAAGAAATAGATAAGAGAACTGTACCGCTACAATCCATGAAGGGGGTTCAATACTTCGTAAGAAATATGCTGTTTCTTGAACAACGTTTGTACAAATTGGTGATATTCATGAGTTCATGATCATGTTCAACCACCAAATATGACTCAAATTAAAGGTATTGACGTTATGGAGGCCATGTGTGCATCAGGAGGGTCTCGAGCCTACAGGTTTGACTCACATCTTCAGTACCAGAATAAGTAATTATTTGCTACAGCAGTAGTCGAACCTGGGCCAGGGAGTTAGTAACTGTGTCTTACCCACAGACTCATGTCACTCCCTATTTATTTATTTAGTAGTAAAATTAGTTTCTTTAACAATTTATGGATAATATAAAAAATATTACATAAATACAATATAAACAGTTAAAGTTGAAGTAAATAAAATAAATCATATTTCTATCAGCCCTGGTTACGATCTATTTTGAGAATACTAGCCATAAGGTTTCAGAGGACCTAATTGGAGATTAAGAGAACTTCCAAAGACTAGAACGCTCAAAAACATTAGATTATCCTGTGGGACAAGTTGTAGAGGGAAGATTTTGGGAAACCGAAGGGAAAGGACGAGATGGGAGGATGGTCAAAATCCGGCTTTTCAACCTTGGAACGCAGTTTATTGAAAAAAATATAAATAGAATGACATAAAGTGATTAATTTTACAGAATGGAATTAATAAAATGAAGTGTTGAGAGAAGTGGAAAATAAAATGTATACATGAGTAATTGAATAAGTAGGTAAAATAATATAATTAAGGAAATAAAATAGAAATGAAGTTATATAATGCAAAGAAGTATAAATATATGTAACCATAATAAAAAAAAAAAAAAAAAAAAAATATTTTGAAACCTTTAGTAAGGTGTTCCTCAGGAACGTTCTTAAATAAGGTCCTGAAATAGCTTAAACGTGGAGATACTGAGAAAGGAAGCTTAAAGGTGAGGTGCTTTAAGGTAAGGTAAGGTTTATTCATCATACCCGAATCATATTATACTCACTATGAAAATATATAATTATAAATTTTGTAAATATAGGTATTGTTTGTTGAGTACTGTGGCATGAACGAAACCAGTGAATCAAAAAAATTTAGATGATTAATTGTATTTAAATTATAAAATCAATAATTAAAGCCCTGTCAGACTATTTCAATGTGGACAAGACCTATCTGGCATCAAAGACAACTTAATTTTACCTTCATTTACCGAGTAGAATCTAAATCGTTAGTGTCGATTTCGAGGAAATCCTTAAAAAGTGTAAAGTCGATTTAATAAAGTGGCACTTCTGGTTGGTTGATTTTTACAAAGAAGTCACTATAACTTTCCAGATGGTATAGTTTCCCTAAATTCGTAATTTCAATTTCCGGTGACGTTTCGTTTTTGAGCTAAGCTGTTCTCTTTCGAAAAATTGAATTCGAAATTTTTGACGAGCAGTACCTACAATTTATATATATTTCGATAGTGAAAGTTACGAAAATAAATAAAATTAAAAAAAAAAAATAGTTAGTCCAAGGTTGTCAATAAAATGTTCCTTTAGACAAAAATGAAGTCAATCCATGTGTTCAGGTTAACACTTTGGTTTCATTTCTTCTCTTTTAATTATTTTATTTAAGTGTGCTCGCTGTTAATAATAACCCTTTAATTGCATCCCAAACTCTTCAATCCCATATCATAGCCCTCGAAGAATGGTGTCGTAATTGGAGGATTAAAATAAAGTCCAACTAATCACATCAAATTACCTTTATCCTATGTCGTAAACCTACTGACTGCCCTACAGTTTCATTTCATAATGTTGCCCATACCCCTGTTGAACAGATCGGCTACCTTAGACTACGTCTGGACAAACGACTAACCTGGAATCCTCACACAAGACTGAAAAGATACGAAACTGCACGTCGATTTCGACTATTACAGCACTTACTAGACAAACGGTCCAAACTTCCAATTCATTACAAAAGACTGATTTACATGACAATTATAAGGCCTATCTGGACATACAGCGTTGAGATTTGGGGCTCCACTAAACCTTCGAATTCCTCTCGTATCCAATCCTTACAATCCAAAATCCTTCGTAAAATCATAAATGCTCCCTACTTTGTCACAAATAAAATCATCCACAAAGACCTTAATGTGCCATTTGTAACCGATCTAGCCCGAACCGGATATCAATCCATTACAAACTCCCTAACCACTCAAACCCATTAGTTTCTAATCTTGCCTCCTCTTTTATTCCGGACAATCCTCCGAGGCGTCTGAAAAGAAGATGGCCTCGAGACCTTATATTTAAAAATGTTTTTAGAGTGCTACCAATGGGTAGTTTCTCTACATGGTTGTACCATACCATTATGATTTCCTCAAATTTACTTGATGTATTTATGTACAATTGTAAATATCAATAAATAAACCGCAAATCAATAAATAAAATTATTTTATTTCATTATAAAATTTTGTTTAAACCTGCTTTAAATATGGTGAAAAGATTATACCAATTATTATTCAACCCTATTTTTGGAACCATTTTATTAATTTAGTCATCGCCTCGAAGAGTCACAGACTAAAATTTCCTTCTAGGTCTGGGTTGAGATGATAACATTTATTGATACAGTTGCGGTTTGGGCGAAGCTCAGCGGAGACCTGCTGACTGAGCATCAGGTGATTCGGTTGACTCATCCCTCAAGGCGAGAGGCTCTTAGTCAATCTTTCAACCTTCTCAGAAATTATCCAGAAAATAATTTCCTATTTCATACTGAAGCAAAGATGCGGTTTATGGCAAGCGGTGAATTAAATTATTTTCCTTTACTTCTTCCTGTTATAAATTAGATTAAAAAATGTTGCTTTCCATATTTTTTTAATCTTAAAATAATGCGAGATGCGAATAATACTGCCAATAAACAACAGGAATGATAACTATTTATTTATTTTCAGACTCTGAATTAAAAATCCCTCGTTACATTACTTTCTTAGAGCAGTCTTAGTTTCACCTAGTTTTCAGAAATTACATTTTTTTTTTAATAATCCGTTTTACATAACTACTACATATTTATACATTTTAATTTCTTTTGGCTCTCATAATTTTACATTTAAATCTTTTTATATGTTTTAATCTCTTATTAACTGTTTTATCTCAACGTTCGGTTTTGACCGTTGGATTTATGTTTATCTAACGTCTTTGTCGACCTGCACTCTAACGACTATTCCTGCAGTTTCAAACAGTTTAGCAGAAATCTCTGCCTACGACTGTAAGTTATTTTTCTCTCTCTTATCTTATCTCTCATTTATTCATTTCCTATTCTGCATATTTCTTCTTATTTTTTTATAATACTGTTTTCACATACTCCCCGTTAATATATCAGTTTTTACACGCCCTTTATATATTGATATATTTTATTACTTTTTGGGTTATCATTATTTTACGTTTTACTCCTTTTTATGTTGGTGTTTTTTTACTCATTGACTATTTTATCTCAACGATCTTTTGCCCTTAGGTTTCATTTTATGTAACGTCTTTTGCCGACCTGCACTCTAGCGGCTTTTCCTGCAATTTATATCAATGTAGCCAGGACTCTCTTCCTATAACCTTTCTCTCGCATTTCTTACTTTCTTCATTCCCCTTTTTCCATTTATTTCTTCTTATCTCCTGTTCTTTCCTTTTACAATATTGTTTTTTTTTTTTTCATAAGCTCTATTATTAATTTAACTAATTCTTTATAGATTCTTTCCACTGTATCATTTATTTATTACTCACATTTATATGTATATAAATAATAATGTAATCAATCTAATACTGTCTTTGTCCATAGTTATTAATAAACTTTTTTCTCTCTAAATGATGGTTGTTGTCTTTTTGTTTTTTAGCTCTGATGAAGACCTGAAAATCTGGTCGAAACGTCGGCATAAATAAATATTTTTTTTGTTTATTTATGTTGTTTCTGACCGCACCCTCCGATCATCTTCCTTAATCAGTAATCTACGGTCAGCTATCTACACCTCATTACGAAATTACCTAACGATGGAGATTCCATTAAAACATTTTTCTCGTCAATTTGCCACTTATCCAAAACCGGATAGTGACAATAGCACGTGCCACTTTTTGACATTGCTACAACTCAGCTATATTTATAATAATAATAAATCTCCAAAGACATAACAATGTGGCTAAAAATTTGGATCAGGCCCTTCCGGTGAATCACAACTTATTAGATCATAAGACCCCATATTATTAGTAAGTACCACCTAAATAAACATCTCCAAACAGGTCCCTTCAAGCTCTCAGGGGATGAATCAATTTTTATGCAACATACTGCGTGTCATAATAAAGCAGATATCCTACTTATAGATTTAAGAGAAAAAAACAGAACTTATTGATGTCGGGATCCTCAACGATAATAATATAACCTCCACTGTGTGAGAAAAATTCAGGAAATATCAGCCGCTGGCTATATTATTGAAGGAATTGTATCATTTAGAATGTGTCACTACTACTCCAATTATAATATCCTCCAATGGTGTGATCACAAAGTCAACACCACCAGGCGTAAATGGTAAGAGTAGCCTATTGATATGCTAAGAAATGCTCAACCAGTTTTCTTAGGTACAGCACGTGTTGTCCGAAAAGTTTTAATATTCGATATGTAAAAAGGGCCGTTCATAGTTCTGGTGGTTTGGCGCAGGTCTTACCAATCCGAGATCTGCGGGAAACATCGGTTAGAATCCGTCCTGGGTCCTTAACTTTTCTCATAAAATGGCGTTCCAAAAAAAATGAAAAGCATGTCCCCCCACAATGGTTAGAATAGGTTGGTCACCTGTAGATAACTATAGGTGGTTTTGGACTGCTGGTTTCCGAACTGAGATACTCAACCCGCAATACCAAGAAACATATAATAATGATATATTTAATCCCTAAATAGAGTTAGCCAGTACACTTAATTGATTAATATAAATTGGTATTAAACATTTCAGATAAGCTGGTTATATTATTTATTATTATAATAAATTATTAAGAACGAAATATCTTATTTAACACTATTCAACAGGTAACAGCTACAATATCGTTTTCAAAAGACGGACATCCAGACCTAATTTAACCTGTTCTCCCGGTACGTTGGATAGCGTGACAAAAATCTTCCAATGCCGTAACATCACAAGCTGGGAAAGGTTTATATAGGTTCGAAGTATATTTGTGGAAACAGACATTATTAGTGATTGGATATTTGCAAAAGTCTCAGTTGGACAATGATTCTCAATTAATTATCAGTATTGTTTATCTAATTAGATCGATTAATAATACAATTATAGTTGTGTATATACAGTTGCTAGTAATATCGACATATGCTATTAAACGGGCCCTCTTGTTCCTGACTCAGCCAAATTCGTTTTATTTCTATTTAACCTAAACTTTTGCTAATCTAAACAAATAGTAGAGATTACGATGCGCGAAAAATGTACAAAATTAAACTTCATAGACATAATAGAAGTATTTCCCCTATTTGGGATTCTGTCAGCTTTTATTTTATATT
The DNA here is from genome assembly GCF_000696795.3 of Halyomorpha halys. NCBI lineage: Eukaryota > Metazoa > Arthropoda > Insecta > Hemiptera > Pentatomidae > Halyomorpha > Halyomorpha halys. The sequence goes on along the minus strand of NW_027116715.1, from coordinate 179,698 downwards.
GAATGATGAAGACCTTAACTTTACCAGAGAGAGTATTTGAACAAAAATTTGTATTGTTCAGTAAGGTTCCTTTCAGCTTCGCTGTGAATTTGACAAAACATCGGTTGTAGCAGATCCCTTATTTCTACTGAAGGTAAAATTTTTGTCTTTATATTCTGAAGGTTTTTCTTCCTAAAATGCCAAGGTTTTTAGAGCCATGTGCCAATTAGTCATGTTCGAACCTAAAAATTCTCCGAGATTCAGTTGCGTTGTGAATACTCAGAGAAAAGTATCATCTACAGAGTGAGAAAGGCCCTCGAGGGTAGAAATCTGAAAAAAAAGTGAAAGAGCATAATTATCAATTATTGAACAAGTATAATTAACACTAGTGTACTATCAATAATAATAAAAAATACCAATTTCATTAACTTTCAACTTTTATCAACGAAACTGCAATTCCTGGAATAATAAAATATTACCTTTTTCAGAAAAGTGAACATGAAATGTTGTTATTTCTATGTTACATGTAATCGTATGTGTATTTATGATTAATTTCAAATTACGGTTTACAGACTGGCGATTTTAATGAAATATACACAGTATTAATACCATAAAAAATACATTAAAAATCTATAAACATTTTTTTCTTAACTTATTCTTTAAAAAATATTGCCTGTATCCATCAAAAGTAGTAGCCGAGAGAGCTACTGTGGCAGAACGGGTAGTAGAGGTTGGCGAGCCAAGAACATTTTGCAATCACAGTCCCCGATAGCTGCTATCAATTCCTTATCATTGCCGAGGAAGTTTGTTTCGAATTTAATGCAGCTCCACAATATAGGAAGCCTTTGATATGGCTGCTTCCTGTTCTCTTTATTCTTCTTCTCTTTTAGCTTGATGGCTGAATATATATTTAATTACATTTGAAAGATAAAAGAACACACAATTTAGGGTTAATGAAACTGGATCGTTAGTCTTAGATCAAGCATACAAATGGAACCGAAGTAGATAAATTTATTAATTGGTATAATAGAATATTTTTCATCATCGGGATCTTACGATGTTTCACGTGGTAAGAACTTAGAGTACAAGAGCCGGGAAGAAAAAAAGGCAGTTATATAACCCCAATTTTTGATTACTTTAATCAAAATTAGGTATAAGTAATTGTACTGATACTAGTAAGTATAAGTAGTACTAGTAATAATTATACTAGTAATAGCTAAAACTGATGAGTCTGCCAAGTATAGCTAGGGGGAACAAAAAATGGCAGCTGTTTCAAAACCTTAAAAAAAAATTAATTTTTCATTCCGAGCTCCATATCTTAAAAAATAACAACAACACTAGAAAATCTAAGAGAACATTATTTAAATAAGAGTAAATTTGCTGAAATATTAGCCCTAAAAGAGCTAT
>NW_027116715.1:158679-176267 GCF_000696795.3 Halyomorpha halys | reverse complement strand
GAAAGTATCTCGATAGCAGAGTCGATCTGTTCTTTTGTTTTTAGTGGAATATTTAAGTCAAGTACGTTTTCAAGATCAGTCCGAAAATTATTCCATTTTACCCGTCCTGTAACCATTGAAGGGGGAGAGGGTCTAGGAATAGGATTAGAATGGATGTGAAGTAGAACCGGGGTATGGTCTGAAGAGAGGTCATCTAAAGATTGAATTGTGGATTGTGATGTGAATAATAATAATTTTCAGAATAATAATTTTCATTGCTACAATGAAATTCTTTATAGTTGTTCTATAGTAAATCTATATCTCAAAAAACATTCGACTTACTGATGTCTATTAGCACATAAATTAAAGCTAGTTTAATGTACTATAAAGTTGTATCATCGTAGGAGTAGTAGTTTGTATAATATTTGGTAAAATAAATTGATTTATGGTAGTTCGGAGAAAATTTCACGTACAAAAGTTATATTCATTTACGAAAATCATAAAAACTACTATCCCAACGAAGATACGTGTCAGACTACTTTATAGTAATTTACGAAACTACTTTATAGTAGGTTAAATTACCTTTATTTTGAGTGCTGGCAGACATACGTACGTCTTATGGTTCTTGATATATATTTTTTCAAAAATAAAAAATTTATCCAAACAAATAGAAATTTAATATTTTGTGAATTTATTTTGTCAAATATCATACAAAATACTACTCCTACGAAGATAATACATTATAAACTACTTTAACTTTAGTGCTGGAAGATATTTTACGTCTTATGGTGCCTGAGATTTCTCGAAATTCAGTAACTATTGATTTTCTAGTACATTTTTTATGAAATGCTTTTTAAAAAAACTTATCTCGAGAGTTATCGAACGTAAATAGCTTTATTAGGGCTCTTATTTTAACAAATCTACTCTACTTGAAATGATGTTCTCTTCTATTTTCCAGTATTGTTGGAAGTTTTGAAAATATATATTTTTGATGTTTTGAAACAGCCATCCTTTTTATTCCACCTACCTATACTTGGCAGACTCATCAATTTTGAGTAGTAATTATACATAGTTTTCATTGAAGTAATTAAAAATTAGGGTGAAGTAACTGCCTTATTGCCTGCCGACACTAGACAGATACGCAACAGCACTTAGTGGTGTCGGCGTCGAAACTTTGGATTCCTTTTATTATTAATATTTTTAAAGTAATAAAATGAGCTTTTTTTTCTTAGTTTTGGAACTCTGCTGCTAAGGCATTTTATAACTTATATGATATGGTAATATCATAATGCGTGGGATATGTTTGAAACTCCTAATAATGCACAACCACTTTAGATAACAACTATTATTATGTGCTATTTCAAATTTTATTTCTTCCAGAGATATGAGAAGTTTCGACATCATCCTTGATACTGGATCTCATAAGGATTTATGTTCCCATAAAGTGTTGTTTGTCTTTCATTCAAAATAGGTAAAGATCTGCCTTTCTCCTGTTTCAAAGGTTACGATAACAATGAAGAAATGATTCACCTTATGAAATATTCATAACTATGTAGCTTATGTTTATTTTATGTTTATTTTATTGAATTATATATAAAAAAAATAATAGCTGAGTTTATTTTATATTCATTATAATTTCTAACGGTTAAATGCAAAAGGAATTTTTCCTTTATCCACCGAAATAAATTTATAATAATACATTATTCCTATTTTAATCACAATAAATAGGAAAGTAATTTATATTTAAATTATGATAGTATTTGAATAATTAATAACTTAAATAAATAATCAAAAACAAATTTCGATAATATATGTTACCCCAACAAATTAGTTCTCTAATATATTACGGGCAAGTTAAATTCATGATTGCGTTGGCTTTGTGAAAAAAGATTCCTTCAAAGAAGAAACCAAATGGTAATTCTACTTTCCATTATCCAATCCTTAAGTAATGATTGTTGACCTATCGAAATGTCACTCGATGCTATTTGAATTCAATCCTTCCAGTTTAGGTTTAAGTAATTTAGAGCTCCTTATCGAAACTCAACATTGATAGTTTAAGTAAGCAATTGCGTTATATTTTAGCCACTAGGTAACTGTGCCACTAAGAACAGTGAAAAGTTATCCAACAATCCATTGCAGTGAATAAAAAAAAAACCGACTGCGAAAATAACCATGTCCTACACACCTGTTTGTTCGAAGAGGCAGTTATTGCATATTTCTTTAAACATATCAATGGGTCTCTAATGAAGTTGTCGTCTATAACTTGGTGTAGTATTTGGGTTCCTTCTACTACTTCCGTGGAAATGTCCGTCTGTGAATATTTTTCGCAACTATATGCGTAAACATAAAGAAATTATATTTAAGTTTTTTTCTTTCATATGTGGAAGGGACCCGACTACTACTAAGTTTAATTATTTAGGTTCTTAGTATTTAATTATTTTTTCATGCATCATCGATATTTTAGTTAAAGAATCGTATCGAAACGAATATCGACACTTTATGGTAAAACAACTTCGAATTCTGAAGGTAGCCGAGTGTCTCCGAACACATACTAGTCAAGAAGTGTGAACACTGTGTATTTAGGTTAAGATTGAACACCCTAATGATGTTCTCTATGGGACATATTGCCAAATATTTTGAAGGGTATCATTATTCATTGTACGATTCGACGTAATGTAAACCCCTCGTGTCTTTTTAATGTTTATAATACTAATTCTATATATGTAGCCTAATGGGTTCTGTTTCCTTAATATCAGAATCAAGTTTGTTTTGTTTTTTTTCATTTGGTTTGTAAATATTTTATCTGAACGATGTTCTCTCCCAATAATGTCTAATATCCTCTGACAAAGATCGAGTAAGATCTCTGAAGTTTACTATATTCCTTAAGCAAACATAAAAATCAAAATCGTATCTCTTTGTCAGGCTCACTTCAAACGTAACTGTCTTCCAATTGTTATTAAACAAAATAATGACTTTAAAAATAAAAAAATTGGGAAATACGCCATTGAATTGATATAATGAGATAATAACACAAAAACAGGCAAGAGTGGATATTCGAAAACAAAATTTATTTGTTTTCCAACACCCATTTTTTCACCCTCTCAGTACTTTTAGAAATTCGATTTTTTAATTCCTTTTTTTCCCCTCCTTTCTTTCCTTTTGTCAGATCTATATCTCATTTTTTTGTTTACCACACATAGTTAAAGTTTATGGTTTTAGCATCATTTTCATGTTTTCTGGCAAACTTTGGGCACAACTTTTATCTAAGCTTTTCTTTTTAAATCTTATAGTTGTGACCTACGTACATTTTAGGTATAATAATTTCGACTTCTTTTGAAAATTGGAATGAAAATTAAAAATGCTCCATACTATCCAAGGGGGTTACTATTGGTACATATTTGTTTTTAAGGTAATTAAATATTTGCGGAATATGATGGCTATTATCGTTTAATAAAGCAAAATGATATGGCAATGGCCTGTCTATTAAATGCAATCTTTCTGTATGTGTAGTAATAGTTAGTGGTACGTTACATTGTCTACATGTTGCTCTAGTTGTCTCTGATAGTACTCATGGGTTAGACAAGTCATTGTGTCGTCAGTATTACTTCTAATAATTAGGAAACTTAATCTAGGATTATTTTTACCTTAATATTTTTCGAAAACAACTGCAGTTTTTATATATTTTTTAATTATTTCATACTTGTTCCATTTAAAGGAAAAAAGTGTATTAAAAAAAAAACATGAAGATTTAAGAAAAGCAGCTTTATTTTTATATTATCATATGTTTTTAGTGGGTTTTTCCTCCGATAAAATTCCTTAAATTGCACCATTATTTTCCAGGTGTTTATAATAAATTTTAGTAACACCGTACTTATAAACTTTGCTTTACTTGTTGATTAAAAAATAATAGAGTCCTGATATCAACTTTATGTATACCATGACTTTTTCCTTTATTCATACTCCAAGAAAACTGAGGTATGAATTTCAGACATTTTTTGATTCCAGTTAATGAGTCGAAAACTCACTATAAAAACGGCTTGAACTTAGTGCACAGTAAACTTCTTTGACAGTACTATCTAGAAATAAAATAAGAAAGAATCATTAGTGTACAATAAAATATAAAAAGATAAATGTAATATTCGTTATAGAGCGCAAAAATAGATGGCATCTGTGTTTAGTAAAAAAAAATTATAATATTCTTTGAAATTTATAAACGTTTACATTATCTGTATTAAGTGATACAGGGTCAAAAATTCACTATAAATAAGGCCTAAACTACCCAGATCACGCTGCAAGAGAAGCACTCGCGCATTTGGGACGGGGAAAAGTAATTTTAACTTCGTCAGATATGAGCAGGCCTCTTGTAAAGGAAGTCAAAGATAAATGGCAATCTTTGTGGAACGAAAGCCCAATGAATAAATTAAAAATTATTAAAAAGGATGTCAAGCCCTGGGGTACCTCCAGTCGCAAATGCCGTAGAGAGGAAGTTGTACTGTTTAGGCTGAGAATAGGTCACACGAGGCTCACCCATTCCTATCTTATTTCAAAAGAAACGCCTCCGAACTGCCAGTATAACTCAAAAACCCTTGGAGACGACGATAAAGCAATAAAATTGGTGTTTCATTTTTTAAAATCACAAAATTTACTGACAAAAATATAACTTGATCGAAAGGAAAAAATAATAATAATAATAAAATAAATAAATAAAATAATAAATAATCAAATTTAAAAATAAATAAATTTAACGAATATTAGCAAAATTAAATAAAATATAAATGGCGTTGATGACCAATGAAGTTTGGCGCCACTAAAAAAAACAAACTTGGTGCAAAGTAAACTTATTTGACGGTAGTGTCTAAATATTAAATTTTTTTTTAAAATTATTTATTTATTGTAATTTACAACTGTACAAAATAATACAATAGGTAAATATGTAGTATGTTTCATATACACTTGAAAATCTTGGGAAGGAACCACCCATTGGTGGTACTTCAAACATTAATTTAAACTAGAAGGTCCCGTGGCCATCTTCTTTTCAGACGCCTCGGAGGATTATCAGGGATTGTTAAGGATGAAAGATTAAGAATTAATGGGGTAGGATGGTTAAGGAGTTTGGAATAAAAAGACGCATATCTGGTTTGGGTCAAATCTGCAACGAATGGGATGTTAAGGTCTTTATGAATGAGTTTATTTGTGACGTAATAAGGAGCATCAAGGATTTTACGTAGGATTTTGGATTGCAACGATTGGATGCGGGAAGAATTTGATGGTTTGGTGGAGCCCCAGAGCTCAATTCCATATGTCCAAATTGGTCTGATTATTGTAGTGTATACTAATTTTTTGTAGTGAATGGGAAGTTTAGAGCGTTTGTCAAGTAAGTGTTGTAGCAATCGGAATCTACGAGCAGTTTCTTGTCGTTTCAGTCTTGTGTGTGGATTCCAAGTAAGTCTCTTGTCAAGATGGAGTCCTAAGTATCGAATCTGTTCAACAGGCGTTAGTGGTGTATCTAGAAAGGATACTGTAGGACAGGAGGGCAGAGGTTTACGACGGAGAGTAAAGGTGATCTGGTGGGATTTGTCAGGATTTATTTTGATTCTCCAGTTTTTTAAAAAAAATATTAAATTTAAAATAGGAAAGAATCATTAGCGTGCTTTCCAAGAACTCTCAACAGAGCAATTATAAAAAGCTGAATTTAAAATTCTTTATAGATCCAGAAAATAGATAGGACCTTTGTTTAGTAAAAAAAAGTAAATAAAAAAAATTAACATTCTTTGTAATTGATAAACGTTTACATTATCTGTATTAAGTGATGTCGATATAGCATATCATGTGACTTGTAGGGCGACCATGATGATAAAATACACAAAAGATATTTATTCGAAAGAGGTCAATCAAGAGTTCAAATTCTCAATGGTGCATAACAGATGGCTATCAAAAGATCTCGTAGATTTGTGACGTCATTCTATGAAGTAATATTCTTCTCTCTCCTCTTTACACTACATTATCAATGAATTCCCAGTAAAGATTGGGTTTTCATAAAACTCGTCATTTCCATTTTTTTTCCTTTCGATTTTCTGATAATAGTATCACGGGATATTTTCCGTCGTGTACATCATCAAAGATAAGTATAATTACAAATCAGGGAGAGAATAAGTTAAGAGAATAATGAAACATACTGAATCATGTTTGCCGACGTTTACAACTTTAACACACACTGTTATTGCCTTTTCCCTTAGATAAAACTTTAATAAATCAGACGAAATTATATTTTTAGTATTTATATATCTTCCATATTTTATGTTAATACTTTTATATATACGTATTATTGATATTTTTTTTCATATCCACCACATAATCCGACCGTATCTATTCGTTAGATTTATATTATACCCATACCTAAATAAATATGCATAAATAGGCAAATATGCAATTACTCTGAGTATCTGTCCACACAAATATACTTAGGACCCACAGAAGCTTTGTCTCCCCTCTTGATTGTATCTTAAACTCTTTTTAATTCATGTAACACAAAACCTTTTGCTTAGAGCTGTATTCCTATCGTCCCAATATGAGGTATAGTTTTCTTTAATATTATTAAATATGAAGTGACGTTTTTGTTTTATTCTAATGAATGTAGGTAGCCCTGCTTGGGTATATTGTTTGTTATTATTTCATATAAACGATTTTCAAAATTATTACAATTCATTATTTATTTTGTGTATTTCACAGGATAACTCTTTTTGTACGGAGGTTGCAAAAACAAATAAATAAATTATTATTATTATTGTTGATATTATCTAGTTATAGAATGCTTACAATTAAGGCCAAATTGTAGTCTCTATATTTTATCAATGTGTGTTTTATTTTATTCCGCTACACCAGTCTTTGTCTTTCTGGTTTCATCTATGACCAACTAAAGTTCCTTAAATTAATTTATAAAAATTATAATTTATTATACATTTTATACAAACTTTTTTTTCCAATTTATTCTTTACATGAGAATCCAGAGTAGAATGTATTTCAATATTTAGAAGTAGTTTTAACTCGACAAAAAGAAAAGTTTTAGTACGATTCGTTTAAGGATTTTATATGTCATTTCTTTATTTGTTAAAGTTTAAGGATAAATTTAGTGCAGGATAAAAATGGTTCCAACAATTGGTGGTAATTATTGGCACAATCTCGCATTATCGATTGTGGTAAGGTAAAGCGATCTTTTTTTCAAATCGATCACCAGTTGTAGACCATTTTGACAACGCTCATTTTGGATCTATTACACCCTCTGTCAAATATGACTCCTCTGTTTTTAATAAAAGATTATTATTTATCCAAATTAACATGTTTTTATTTGAATGGAAACCTAATTGTAATAAAGCATTAATAGAAACATTAAAGTTAGTTAACTTCAAATATGTTTGGCCAGTGTATCTAAAATAAAAAAGAAAATTATGAAAATATAAATTATTGCAAGGATAAACAACAAAAATTAATCATTTTAAGTATTGATTAACAAGCCCGGTTCAAAACGTCAAATAAAAAATTTAAATTTTGATTAGGCATATGGAAGAAATTTTACTTATTGTTATTTTCAAAAGACTTTATATTATGTATTTAAAAATATGGATAAGGTATGAATATAATTACAAATGTAATTAATTTTGATACAAGTATGTCCACAAAATCTAAATTTTCTGCAAATATTACAAACCATAAATATTATAAATGAACAATAATTATAATAAAAATACAATAAAATAATTTAGTATAAACTACAATGAATAAAAATAAAATTATATATATACACATCATAAAGTTAGGTAAATAGTAACAAATAAGAAAGCAACTAAGGTAAATAAAGTCATGAATACAATCATACCTATAAACAATATTTACATTCTGCTCAGGGAATTCCGAATCAAGCCCTGCCACCCAAAAGTGGATGGCATGTCACAGCTCCAGAACCCCAGGAATTAAAAGGATTAATCCTGTTATTTTACTTATATATTTAATTACCTACAAATACGTTTTTTTTTCTCACTTTTTTGATCACTTAATTTTTATTTTGTACTTATATGTACTAACTTGATTTTCAAACGTATTTCATTATTTGTTCTTTCCTCTTACTTAATTTTATCATGTCTCTTCCAACACTATTTGTATCTATAATATTAGTTGTTTTATCCTTTGGTAATCATTCTGCGATTCATTTTATTCATTGTGGTTTTTGTATTGTTTTTGTTCTTAGCCCTGATAAAGACTTGAAATTTTGGCCAAAACGTTGGCACTAATAATAAGTAATAATAATAAGTTTTTACTCATTTGTGATCTTCACTGACCGCACCTCCAAACATCTCCTCATATAATAATCTTCCTGTAAAATACAATAATTCTGAAATTATTATCTATCTTAGAAATTACTGTTTCGACCCCTGCTAAAAATATGCTATTTCGACTCAGAACACCTCCACAACAAGTTTACTTGTTTACTATTTGTATTGTATGTTATCTAAACATTAGTGAAGCTATTTCAAATCGATTAGACCTTATTATGGTGTTTTGTTCTTAATCATAAATAAGGAACATTTTGATAGCTTGTTCCCTATTCTTCCGACCTCTCCCTGAGTATTTCTCGTGCGAAGTTCTAGGAGCGACCAGCTATCCCAGTTCCCGAGAGCTGAGACCGTTCTGAGAGTGTGCTGTAATAACAGTAACTCCATGCCCTCCTTCTTTCGAAAGCGGGATACTCCTCACAACCAGACCGGGCCATTTTCTTTTCTCCTAGCTTTCGGATTATATCCAACAGAATATATTAAATTGTTCCAATAACTTTCCATATTTTTTAATTACATAAATTTTCCTTTTAAATTGTATTTTATTTCCCTTCCTGCCTGTACAAGAGCCGGGAATAAAAAAAGGCAGTTATCTCATCCCAATTTTTTATCACTTCAATAAAACCTATGTATAATTACTAGTCAAAATTCATGAGTCTGTCAAGTATAGCTAGGGGGAATAAAAAATAGCGGCTGTTTCAAAACCTTAAAAAAACATTGATTTTTCATTCGGAGCTCTATATCTTAAAAACTGCCAACAATACTAGAAAATCTAAGAGAACATTATTTAAGCAGAGTAAATTTTCTGAAATATAAGTCCTAAAAGAGCTATTTACGCCCAATATTTCTCGAGATATAGCTTTTTAAAAAGCAAAATTTCTTAAAAATGTACTGAAAGATTAGTAGTTAGTTACTTTATTTTGAGAAATCTATATCTCAGGAAATATGTGACGTATTGATTTCATTTAGCATTCAAATTAAAGCTAGTTTAATGGACTATAAAGAAGTTCCTGACCATTACCTTCATAGGAATAGTAGTTTCCATGATATTTACTAAAATAAATTGATTTATAGTTCTTTGGACAATACATTTGATTTATGAAAAACTTTATTTCAAAAACCATTGGACGTACAGATGTCTGCCAGCGCTCAAATTAATGCTAGTTAAATTTACTACAAAATAGTTAATTATGTTTATCTTTGTAGGAGTAGTAGTATTTATGATATTTGACAAAATAAACCCACAAAATGTTAATTTTTAGTTGTTCATATAAGATATTGGATTTTTGAAAAATATATCTCTAGATCCATTGGACGCAAATATGTCTGCCAACACTCAAAATAAAGGAAATTTAACTTACTATATAGTAGTTTATGACACTTATCTTCGTAGGGGTAGTAGTTTTTATGATATTCACTTATGAATATAATTTTGGCAAATGAAAATTTGTCCGAACAACTATAAATCAAATTATTTTAGCAAATTTCATGTAAACTATTACTCCTACGAAGATATACATCATAGACTACTTTATAGCTCATTAAACTAGCTTTTATTTGAGTGTTAATAGACATTTGTACGTCAAAAATTATTTGAAATATGATTTTTTCAAAATAAGTTCACTAACTACTACTGATCTTTTAGTACGTCTCATACAACATTTTTATGAAAAGTTGCGTTTTAAAAAGCTATATCTCGAAAACTATTTAACGTAAATAACTCTATTAGGGCTCATATTTTAGCAAATTTACTCTTCTTTAAATGACGTTCTCTTAGGTTTTCTTGTGTTCTTCCTACTTTTTAAGATATTGAGCTCCGAATGAAAAATTAGTTTTTTTATCGCTTTGAAACAGCAGCAATTTTTTATTCCCCCTACCTATACTTGGCAGACTCATCAATTTTGACGAATTCTGACTATTAATTATACATAGTTTTCATCAAAGTAATCAGAAATTGGGGTGAGATAACTGCCTTTTTTCTCCTCTTGGGCTCTTGTACTATATCGGCATAACGAAGAAACTAGATCCAAGGTAGTGCTTGAATATTTAAAAAAAAAAATTACACATCTGAGTCACTTAGATATTGGATGAGCTGAGTACGATTCTTCAACTACAAGGACGTCTTACCACGTTGAACAAGAGAAGTACATAGTTGACGTTTATTGTTGAAATATGACGTACTCCCGATGAAATATGACAATTGAAGAAGCGTACGTTTTATAAACCAGCAATCTTAAAGCTTGAAAGCGAAATTGCATAATTCAAAATATCCAACCATATTGCTGAATAATGCAATTGTTTGAGATATGATGTAATTACATGATATTTATCTGTGACACTGTAAGAATGAAAAACAATGATAATATTTGTTATTTTTTAGACAAGAATATAATTATGATTGAAACCATTGATGGTTTAAAACTATTAAGATTTAAAACAATAATAAATAAATGAATAATAATAATTTATACTATAATATAAATAATGCTAATAATAATAGCACACACGATTATAGTATAAATAATATTGAGTGTATACAAAAAAGTTCAGTAGATGATAATATGTTAGCAATATAAACTATATATTTTTGGTTGTATATTTTTTCCCCCAGTTTTTATACATATTAAGCATACATTTTTTTTTCAATTAGTTGAGCATGGTCATATATATAGAACAAATTGTGAAAATTGTACTAAGCGTTGGTTGTTGCTTTCAGTTGTTATTTATTAATATTATTATTAATTTAGTAGTTAATTAAAAAAAAACCTTGGTGTGAAAACTATTTAAAGAGAGTTAAAATATGACATAGTACTAAGTTATGTGTTTGGCTTAATTTTTAATTAAATAAATAAATATAAAGATGTTTCTAAATTCATTCTTACCAGTTAAAAACTAATTATTTTTAAATTGTCGTCTAAATTACTTTATTTTATGTACTGCTGTTGTCATCAAGTTTAGTTTGGCATTCTGTGTTGTTTTGATTTTAATTAAATCCAAAATGTATAGACTTTTCTAAAAAACAACAAAAAAAACTAGTAATTAAGGAAAGTTATCTCCGTTGTGAATCCTCTTTTTTTTTTGTATGTAAAGTTTTGTTATTTAAAACTGACAAAACTCCCTCACGACCCAAACCCACTAGTTGGTACCTCTTCCATTCCTGACAATCCTCCGAGGCGCCTGAAAAGAAGATGGCCACGAGACCTGCTAATGTAAAACGTCATTAGAGTGGTACCAATGGGTAGTTTATCTACACACTTGTGTCACTCCATTTTAACTGAGATCAAATTTACTAAATACATTTATAAATAGCAATAAATATATTTTAAAAAATCTGGCACAATTAATAAATACCGATTAAAAGTTTTAATAATTTTCATTCTTTGCAGTAATTATTAATTATAGTAGAATAATGTTGGAATGGCTATTCAAATCATTTATTAGCAAGCAGCTTCGTAAGTGTCTTTTCAGAACCGCTGATAGCAAATGTTTTTTTTTTTGTATTGTTCCATTCTGTCTAATCGGCGGCGACGGAGTTTTTATTGACTCCAGCACTTTTTTTACCCGTTATGGAAATACAATTTTGTATAATTTTTTATTAGTATTAAAACTATGCCCATTATGGTTTCAGATTTTATGTTGAACTGGTTTTCATCAACTATTTCTAATTGATTGAGTTAGTATAGTGTCACAAATCTCAAAATATCAAAATTGATTTTTTTTTTACCCTCTACCTGGTCATTTCTGACATGAGGGGGAGTTTAACCTATAAGAGTATATAGGTAATCTACCTATTCTAACCAGAGTGGGAAAGCTAAGTTTCTATTACGTGGGGCCGCCTCGAAATAAATGTCAGTCTGATGAGGCCGAAATCTGGCTTGCTTCCAGGTTCCTTATAGTGCAATAGCTGGGAACAAAAAAAGGCAGTTATCACACCCCAATTTTTTTTTTTTTACTTTAATTAAAACTATGTATAATTACTAATCAAAACTGACGAGTCTGCCAAGTATAGGTAGGGGGAATAAAAAATGCCGGCTGTTTCAAAATCTTAAAAAAAACATTAAATTTTCATTCGGAGCTCTATATCTTTAAAACTACACTAGAAAATCTAAAAAGAACATCGTTTAAAGAAGAGTAAATTTGCTAAAATCTTAGACCTAATAGAGCTATTTATCTCCAATAGTTCTCGAGATATAGCCCTTTAAATAGCAACATTACATAAAAATGTTGTATGGAGCGTACTGAAAAACTATATCTCGAGAACTATTGGACATGAATATCTCTATTAGGGCTTACATTTTAGCAAATTTACTCTACTTTAAATGATGCTCTCTTAGATTTCCTATTGCTGTTAGCAGTTGTAAAGATATAGGGTTCCGAATAAAAAAAAAATATTTAAACGTTTTGAAACAGCTGTCATTTTTTATCCCCACAACCTAAACTTGGCAGACTCATCAATTTTGACTTGTAATTATACCTAGTTTTCAATTAAGTATTCAAAAATTTGGGTGAAATAACTGCCTTTTTTCTCCTCTTAGGTTCTTGTACTATAAGGTCCTACGTCAACTCCCGCTTTGTATTTAACACAAAATTCAAAATATAAGTATATATTTTTACTTACGGCATTAATTAAATTATTCCTATAGTTTACCTTATCCAATAGTTTTCAATCTGTGTGGGTGACTACTGCAGTGTTAATTAATTATCAAATATCATTTTATTATGCAAGAAAATTCAAATCGATCCCGAAAAGGATGAATCAACAAAATGGTTATGCATAATACACAACTCTTATCAGTGTCTCTCGGACTACGTATGTAAATACAAAAAAAAAATCGATGTGTATTGTATCAATCGTTTCTAACATATTGAAATTGTAGTTCGATGTATCTAGAAAAATGACGATATTATTTTATATAGATATTTTCAATCTTTGAGAGAAGCTAGAGCCGGGGTATGAAAAGTAAAATACTGATATTAATATATATATATTTCTTACACATAATAATTTCTGGCGAAATAAAGAACCCTCACAACTCCAACCACCCTTTTTTGTATCTCAACCATTTTATAATTGAGAAAAATAAATAAAATATAATAATTTAATTTCTTCCTGTTAGTTCACTCAATTAATAATTATTTTTTCTCTCAATTCCAACATTTAAAATTGTGATCAAAAGTTAAGCTATGCAAAAGTTTTAAAATTATTGAAAATGTTTTAATTTATGATTCTAGGAATGGAGTTAGATCCACAAAATATAGCATTATTTTGAAGTCGATATTTTAATACATCAGTAGTTTTTTTTATTAATTTAAATATATGATTTTATTATATATTTATATTGTTAAGTACATTTTATCGTTTCTTTGTCTTAATTCTCAATTTCGAAACTAAAATATCAGCTTTAGTATGTTGCTAAGAATCAATTTGTTAGTTTTATTTTATAAAAATACTATATTTTTTTAAGTGAATCAATTATATATGCTGCTGTTATAAAGTTATTTATTAAGAAAAACAAATTAATTTCATTAATAAATTCTGGAAATCTTCAATTTATTGATTAATTTTATTACATTTTTTGCCTCTATAATATCCAACTTTACTTAAAAAATTTCATTATTATTACACAATTATCATTGAACTATTTCATGTAGTTATAAATTATAATGTTTACGTTCTGGGTTATATAATTATAATAAGTACATTAACTTCTTTAATTGGCTAATTTGTTATAAGATTAACTACAGAACCGTTTTTTCGTGTTTGACTTTATAGAGATATACGAGTAGTATTCCCTTTAGTCTATTTTCCCCACAAATAACTCAATTTTCACAAAAATTTGAGAAGAGGAATGACTTTCTGATGTCAACAGTCAGCCGAGTTTGCATCAGAACGCCATTCTTATCAGCCCTGACGAAGCCCTGCAAAAGGAGGCGAAACAATTGTTAAGTTGTTAAGTTGGTTAACAATAAATAGTTTATAATACTATTTTGAAACCTTTATTGGCCGCCACCCGGACTATCTTCCTCCAATCTACTTCATACGGCCAACTGTCTTCTTTCAATTATTATGTTTGCATTAATTATGTACTTTATTTTTTGTAATACGTGTTTTTATCACATTTAAAATTATTATTTATATTAGTTAAAAAAATGATATTTAATTTTTTTTTTTATACTTTTACATATTATGGTATATTGCTCTGAAGCTTATTGCATTAATTACATTACATTAGTAATGAAATTAGAAATTTATGAAGTTTGAGACTTTTTTTACGATAGCATAGGTGGAAACTACTACTAGGTTTTTGTTTTCCGATTAATTCAGTTTAAATTTAAATTGCAAATTCTACATGCCATCTTGGCTTATTTAACATTTTCTTTTTATATTCATCAAACTCTTTTTCTATAATTTTTGTAGTTTTTAGTTTTCAATAAATTACAAATTTAACTATATAAATATATAGTTAATTACGTATATCAGACGAAATTTACGAAACCTTCATTATTTTATAGGAACATTATCAATGCTACGACTACTTATCTTAATTTTATTCAAATCAAATTTATGTTCTAAATGGTTATTTTTCGGTAAATATCAATAGTGATACAAACAGGCACATATGTGACTATTAAACTAAAGAAATTATATTAATTTTAATAAATAATAAAAATAGGTCTATACATTGGAGTAATAAATTAATTATTAACCAAAATTACCTCAACATATAAAGTTTGGTTACTTTTATGTTCCACTTACCTTCTAAGTAATGTAGACCAATCTTCAAATTATAAATAAGACAACCATTACAGCCAATATTTTATTAATAATAATACTTTATTTGTATTTTATTTTTGTTCCATGGTTTGCGGCTTTCAAGAAAATTATCTTAATTTGTTTACAACCCTGGCTGTACATTTCCCATTAAATGTCCATTACTTTTAATAGGTTTAAGTGCTTTCTGCATAGTACTCTGAAAAATGAATACCGCTTTCAAAGGATGGATTAACTGTACGCTTTATACAATTTATTTAATTGAAGGTTGTCTGTTGAATTTACGAAATATTCTGAGCTATGAAAGTTTTAATTAAAATGTAAATACAGCATTAAAATTACACAATTTTATTGCTCTACCTCTCTACCTCTTAAATAAGCTTTATGTTTTTATTTATTACTTTTTAAGTCAAGTGAAATGAATATTACGAAATAATTTATCAAAGCAATTTTTATTTTTTGCCGCCCTACAAACCGTAAAATTTTGAAAAACTATTTTCAATTTTTTTTTAACATTTAATTACCGAATATAGGGAAGCTTTGTACTCATGCAATAATTAAAATAAAGTTATGTCGTTGAAATAAATAATTTTTTTTTAAATGTATTTATTGATATTTACAACAGTAATAAAATATATACAAATAGTAAATTTAGTACTCCCTTCATGAGTTATAGGTGAACAAATTTTCTTTTCTTTTTTTAATAGAACAAAATAAAAAATATTAGTGCTTACACAAACATTGGATACATGAGTAGAGTAATGTGTCGTGTGATATTTTATGAATAATGGAGAAGTTTTATTTAAATAATATTTTAAATACTCTTTTAATTAATTATTTTTATATTTATTTAATTATTTTATACAACCTTGTTTAATTCTTCTACTCTTCCAATATAAGAATGAATAACCAATAAATTCTCGAAATGTTCTACAATTCATACATTAATAATATAACACCTTCCATTCTCATCTCACATCCTGTCTTTATTTTTAAAAAAATGTATAATTAAAAAAAAAATAACACGATAATTAAAATAAAAGGAGATACATGTTTTGAACTAATAAAATCTGATTAAATTATGTAAATTTATCGAATCTAGGCAGCAACGTTCGATTATCACTAATTCTATATGACTGATAATTTTCTCGTTCGAACATCTGATGCTATGACGCGGTCCTGTCATGTTGATTCCGAGATAAAGAGTATTTTTTCGATATAACATCAATCTTCCTCATACTCATTGCTATTAATAAGAGAAAACGTCTGGTGTGGTCAGAGTATATTAAAATAGTATATAAAGATATGCATTTATATACAAACTTCTACATATGGGGCTAAAGTGTTTATATTGTTTTGCAGTTTCAGAAGATATTAATCAGAATCACCATTATCTCTTATAAATTTATTCCTTAAATAGTCTACGTTTCTTTAACTTGAATTATTACCCAGGATAAAAAGTCATACTGTACTAACATGCTTAAAGAAATAATAACAAATATTTAGTATATTAAAAATTATATAATATTGTCTTCAAATCGTAAGATGTCATACAAATTATATATGAGAAGCTTATTGGCTTGGGAATCCCTGAGATTATGAAAACGGATAGTAATTTTTAAATGTTACTATGGAGACTTAATTATAGTTTTCTTCTTCTTTTATTAAAACAAATAATAGGTACATTTCAATACATAAAAATTACAAAACAAATTCTAGTTCAACGATCAAAAGACTGTTTGAACAACATGTGTGATTCTCACTTTTATTTATCTATTGCTTGATACTATGTGTCAAGAATTTTCAGTCTTTATAATAGTGAATTAGAGTAAGATACGAATATAGAAGTATATGTCGAAAAACTGGACGTAGTTTCACAAACCAGAGGATTGCATACACTAATTCCCTTTAATGCAAAAATGGATTAAAAAAGTGGGGAATTAGCCACATAGCTCAGTTTTAGGTTGAGATTAATAGAAATGAATGTTCTCAATTGAAAAGTAAACTGAAACAGCTATTGATTAGAACCTACTTCTCTGACACGCCCCTGTAGTTCATCATAAATGGCATCTTTTTGGCTTCATTTTTCCTGTCAGCTTATCCACTCCGTTATACTCATTCCTTCATGGTCACTATTTCTTCAGAGGACTAATTTTGATTGGAAAATTACATTTAAAGAGTGTTGAAAATACTAATAATGTAGATTTTTTAAAAATTATTATGAAATATTTAAAATATATTTTAATTAAGTCTTTCATTTTATTGAATACTTTCATGATTTTATTTATGTGTTATGAAATAGAAGTTAGGGAAAGCTCGACTGGGTTTTCCTTAAAATCAATTCCTTCTAATTTAGAATCATTTTTGAGCCCTTACCTTCTACTCCAAAGTTCATGGGTTTATTTAAATTTATTTTACCCATATTTAGCGATTTAATGAAATATGAGATTGGAATTTATCTGTAATAAAAGTAATGGTTCAATTATACTGGATATGATCAGATTAATATA
>NW_027116715.1:153625-158629 GCF_000696795.3 Halyomorpha halys | reverse complement strand
AAATTACTTTACCGAATAAAGAGATTTTATAGATTTTTTCCCCCAAAATGTTCTTTGCTGTCATGGGAAGTTGTCATTCAAATTATTGAAATCCTGGATTTATCCATTGGAAATTTATGTTGAAAATTAAACATTATTGAAGCAAAACATAAAATGTGTACACTTTTGCATAAATTATACAATATGACAGATAATTGAATTACCTCAACAAATAATGAATAATGATCTAAATCGAACAGGTATTGGCAAGGATATTATTTTAACTTTAACTAAGTTGATATAATTTCAAACAGTGTTCATTCAATCTATATATTATACATAATTCGTTCTAGGAACAGCAAAAAATTATTGGGATTCTGATTCTATTTTTTTTTTTTTTTTTAAATGGATTTTTATTTGTGCATGCGCATTTCGAATTACCTTTGCAGTAGAAAATTTGTTCCATATGTAGTCAGAATCTAGTAGTAGTCTGAATCCGAAAGTGCTAATACGTAGCAAAAATATAAATATTATCAAAATGGCTTATCGGATATTATTTTGTGATTAGTATATTGTGTATTTATTATTAGTGGTTGCATTATAGAACCAGCCAGATACATTTGCAATTTTTACATGCCAGTTTTTAAATTTATTTTGTATTACCTAATAAATCATCAAGGGGAAAAGGATTTCATTTTAAATACAGCAAAATAACATGTGATTTAATTATTTTTGGAAAAATGTTCATATCTCGATTATCTTCTAAAAATATTTAAAAAAAAAAAAAATTTTTTTTGCCATCCGACGTCTATAGTATTGTCTAAGGAGCGTATTAAGAGGAAAAATAAATATATGAATTAAATTTTTGTTGAGGAGCGGATGAAATCTGATAGTGAGGTGCTGTATGGCTATATGTGTAGCTGAGGCAGATAATCATTTATTGTTTAACTGTTTTCGTGTGTAGGGGTTCGGAAGTCCTCCTGGGATATATTTAGCCTCTAAATGTGTCCGGAAAGATAAAATGTACCCTTAATTAGGAGAAAAGCCTGGTTTTTGAGCGCTTTTCTACAACCTTGTTTAAATGTTTTCTGCTCTTCCAATGTATGAATAAATAATCAATAAATTCTTCAATTATTCTCAAATTCATATAACACCTTCCATTCTCATCTCACATTTTGGCTTGTTAATTAAAAAAAAATGTAATAAACAAATCACCTCATGACACAACCGTTGTTAAAACAGTTCTTCCTTACAAAGTACTGGACCTTTGACTCTTCATGGGTTTTAATAGTACAGATATTAATAGATTATTAATAGAAAAAAATAAAGAAATTGGTGCTTACGCAAATATTGAATACATGAGTAGATTTAGGTGTCTTGTGATATTTGATAAAAAATAGAGACTTACCATTAAATATATTTTAAATACGCTTTTCTACAACCTTGTTTAATTTTTCTACTCTTAATAATATCAATAAATTCTCCAAGTGTTCTCAAATTCATACATGCTAATATATCACCTTCCATTCTCATCTTACTTTGTATCTTAATTTAAAAAAAAATCATAAATGAATCACCTCATTGCACAACCGTTGTTCAAAAAACAGAACTTCCTTTTAATACTCTGACCCCTCATTTCAATGGTACAATTCTATTTTTTTTTATTTATTAAATATATGAACGTATATATTTACTGACTTAGTAATTAGTTATTTTATCAAATTAATGATTTTAAACAGATAAATGTTTAATTAACTTTATGCAATAAAAATGGTAAAAGAATGTTTTATGGTTGTGGGTCATAAAGATGTTTTTAACACAATTCTTCTTTCCATAAGTGTCTGTAAACTCGACCATTGTAAAATATCTACATAAAAATACAAGATATCTTGTAGTAATTTTAATTAATTTAAATTACTGAACAGTGTTTGTGTCGTTGGATGTTCCCGAACAAAACGGGTTTTGATTTTTTTTTTTTCCTTTTGGAACACAAAATGCTGTTTCAACAGAAGACCGGAAATTTCATGTCTCGCTGACCGGGCAATTTTAGAACTAACAAGTCAGGTCTATAAATTTTGGAAACTGCTGCTGAAGTAGATTACGAAATTTGTAAAAAAACAAAAGTCTAAAAGAGAGAGAAAAAAAATACAATCAAAGGGTTTAGTAGGGCACCAAAGATAAGAAGATTAGGAGTGTTCGATTTCTAAAAAATCTAGTTTTTATGTATATATATAAAGATTATATTAAATAGTGTGTCGATGTATACATTTACTTAAAAATCCTAAAGTCAGTTATACTTAAATTCTACTTTACCAGAGCGTTCGTTTAATTTTTTATTACTTACCTGTGGGCAGAATACATGGCTTTATCAACCTCATAGAGTCATAGCTCCACGTTATGTATAGCATATTGATGATAATGTTATATTTAATATATCTATATATTCACTTATCTTGTAACCTAACAATATCTTTTTCGTAAAAATAATACCTACAAGGTCTGATACAGGATTCCAGAAATGTTTCAATCCAAACCAAATAATTTTTTCCTCGAATAAATAAAATATGCACTTTCAATCAAGTTGAACATCGATATTTTCGCTTACTAAATATAAAATATTATATATTTACTGAATACACTGTTAATTAATTTAATTATTAAATCTGTCGATACACCAGTATAAGCACTTGAGGTTTTAAATATTCATTATAATTTCATATATGTTAAATCAGCTTTTATTGAATACTAGTAAAGATGGTTTCAATAAACATTCGTTTCATTTCTTAGAAAAAAAGACTCTTACAAAAATACATAAAAAATATAGTCGTAGAATAATATAATACTGGTAACAATCTATTAGTTTATTTATTTTTTAAAATTAATTTAAGGAACTACTTCTAACCAAGTGTGCAACACATGGGATATTAAGGTCACGGAAGTATAGCTTTGCCTCTGTAACGTAACGAAGAAAAGAAAAAATCCCGTAAAGCCTTCTAGCTCATAATGTTTTATTACTTTAAGTGACTGTAGAAAGAGTGTATGCGAATAATGATTTTTATTATTATTATTTTAAACGTTTTCTTTCGATCCCGTTATATTACTCAATTTCTGATATACCTCATTATATATTCAAAGACCCTGTCCTATGTCTATAACTGTCGTCTCTGTTAATAATAATAATTCTAACGTAAGATATAAAAATTAATGTCTTATATACTTAGAAATTTATGTTATCTTGTCCGTAATATTAGTAATAGTTCTCCAAAAGGCAATAATTCTAAATTTCAGATGCAGTAGAAGGAAAAATAAATATAAAGGAGAGAGTCAAGACTGGCAGTGAGGAAATAAAAAATAATTTTCAGCCATTGACTGACGTTTCGACCTACGTTGCAGGCCTCCATAGTGGCTAAAAGAAAAAGAAAAAAAATAGTCGAAGTTAATGTAAGGTTATAAAGGTGACCAGTAGCTAAAATGAATATAAGGGTATAGAAAGACATCCATGAAAACAAAATAACATAAATCAAAATAGTTGTTAAAGATGAATACAAAAAATATTATTACCTAACATTGTAGTGAGTAATGGAATGAGAAAAAAGGATATATATTACAAAGCAGAATTATTAATTACTTGAACCTTTGGTCATTAATATTTAAAGCTATTTTTGTTTTTTGTCATTTCAGCCCTGGCAATTTCCTAATATAAATACGGTCAATCGTCTATATAAAAGAAGAAAAAAAAATATTGATCCCTATGTTTATTGTCTATTAGAAAAAAATGTTTTTAAATATTTCATAGTTAAATGTAATTAAACATTAGATAAACACCCTAACCAACCAAACCCTCTAGTTTCTAACATAATCCTCCAAGGCCTTGAAAAGAAGATGGCCTCGAGACCTTCTATTATACAAATATTCTCTACATGCCTATATCACACCAATATGATCTTACATCAAATTTATTAGATGTATTTTTAAGTAAATACAGTTGTAAATGTCAATTAATAAGTGAAATTAAAAAATGTATTAAACGATCAATATTTGAGATTTTGTTCATTGTTTTTTTTTTTTTTTATAATAAACCCTTTATTGTACTTTTTGATAAATAATACATATTCTTGGCAATAGCTAATCGAAATTTAAGCATTATCTCCTGCTAATCTAAGTGATTTTTTGATCCCCCTAACAAAGAATAATTTTATTTATTAATATTTATAAATAATGGAAACACTTAAAACATCATATTAAAATCTCGAATTATTTTTTATAATCATTAATAAAATAATTGATGCAGATTTCAATAATGTAAAAAAATAAATGTAAAGTTATTCGGAATCACAGCGATTCCTGAATTCTGACTATTTATTATGCATATTTTTCATTCAAATAATTAAAAATTGGGGCGAAATAACTGATTTTTTCTCCTCTTAGACTATTATCTTTCTTGGTTGCCATCCGTGCTATCATTCTACAAATAAGAGAAAAAGGGTCAGGGGTGCAATACTTTGTAAGGAAGTACTGTTACAAGAACAACGGTTGTGCAAGGAGGTATTTTGGTCAGAATCACGCCCGACAGCCAGATTTTTACCCAATTAAGGGTACCCACTTTCTGAGGCTGGGTGAACCTCGGAGAGCTCCCGAACACTCACGGCTGACTTGACGGCTACAGGTAATAGGTAATTATTATCTGCCACAGCTGGTCCATTGCTAAATTCTTTTAAGAATAAATTCCTACAGTTTTATATATCTAGTTTATGTAACATGATTCAATAAAAATATCTCTTGTTCTTCTTTGCAATTTTGTTGCTGTTGTTGTCGAAGTTACAAGGTTACAACTTTAACAATCTCGACAAAACCCTTTTTAGGACTCAAAATTTTAATTCATCTACATGTTAGATGTTTTTGGCTTAAATTATAAAGATGTTGCTTAAACATTCCATGCCTGTTTTTGAGATTGTTACAATGCATTTAAATAATTTAAATTTAATAGTATTTGTTACTTCCCAAATACCCACATCACAATCCACA
>NW_027116715.1:128625-151640 GCF_000696795.3 Halyomorpha halys | reverse complement strand
AATTAATGTTTGAAGTACCACCAATGGGTGGTTCCTTCCCAAGATTTTCAAGTGTATATGAAACATACTACATATTTACCTGTTGTATTATTTTGTACAGTTGTAAATTACAATGAATAAATAATAAAATAAATAAAAAAATTTAATAGTATAAGCGTCCTACCAATTGGTAGTTTCTCTACATGCCTATCTAATCTATTACTAGATGTATACTAAAAAAAATACTAGATTTGCATTTTTATGTAAATTAGAAGCCACGATGCTACTGACTCCAAGGACTCGGGTTAGAATCCGGCTATGCAGAAAATTATTTTGTGTTACACTGTAGCCGTGAGTCAATCCTGTGGCTTTTGGGGCCCTCCTGGGTTCCATCCAGCCTCATAAATTGTTTAATTGGGTAAAAATCTGGCGGGCAAGCGTGATTTTGACCTAATCACCTCCTTGCACAAACGTTGCTCTAGTAACAGTATTTACTTACTAAGTGCAGCTGCACCCCTGACCCTTCATTGGTTGTATCGGTACAGATAATAAATAATAGCCACAATATTCACTATAAAAATAAAGGGAGTTGATTTCATGCCACCTTTATTATTTTTATGAAAAAAATAATCTTCCAAATGATTTAATGTAATTTATTTCTTTTTATTGTTTCGAGGTATTAATTTTCTTCTCTAACATTGTTTTCCTGCCACTATATATAACATTTCTATTTACTTTGTTGGAATTAAGTATTTATTTATATATATAATCTATAAATAATTATTTAGGTACATAGGAATACAATGATTATTCCTTAATTGTTGAAAATGTATTAGTTTATTGATATATTGTGTATTAATATTTTGTTTTAGAGTAACTTAAATTAAAAAAACAACCCCTTATAATCCTTTTTCTTAAATTTCTTTATTTTTCTCCGACGGCACTAAGGCCATTATTATGTATATTAAGCCGAAGTCGATTCATAATTAATTATATTTTTATATATATCACCCTAAATTATTTAAAAGTCTATGAGTTATAGTCTCTTTATTACATTCATTAACCTAACAAAAAATTAATATTTTGAAACAGAAATTTATTGACATGTATTAATTACATCTGTTTATTAATACTAATTTATATAACTAATACTTTATTTGTTAAAATAAGTACGTAGCCTTATATATGTGGCCTTCTACAACAACAACCATATTCCAAATTCAAATAAATGAGTTATATAAATTGAAAGGGTAGGTTTTGAGAGATTAAGATGGAACTAGAGAATATTTCTTTACAACGGATGTTCGAAATCTTAACGTTTCCAAAGATGAGCAAATCTTTTTTACGTGTTGCTACGTGCTGGATATCTCACTGTACGCACTTCGATATACGTTACGTGCTTATCAATTTATTCTCCTTTAACTGGATAACAGTTTTATGGGTCGCGTTACCATTTTCGAAAAAAAAAACTACAAAAACGTTAAGAGCCGTAATTGATCAGGCATAATGAACCGCCTGCAGCAAATGATTAGGGCAAAGGAGACCTCAATCGTTATGATATAGATTCCTCAACGTGCATTTTAAAACGATAAATGTTCGAATCATATCATCAGGTCGTATTAATAACAGATCAATTGGCTAACATTTTAGGATCGCTGACTTCACTACGTGT
Source organism: Halyomorpha halys (assembly GCF_000696795.3). Classification (NCBI taxonomy): domain Eukaryota; kingdom Metazoa; phylum Arthropoda; class Insecta; order Hemiptera; family Pentatomidae; genus Halyomorpha; species Halyomorpha halys. Next base: position 149,989 of record NW_027116715.1, on the reverse strand, counting down.
GTTCTCGTTTATTCGGGTTTGTTAAATCATATGCATGTCGAAATCGTATAATTTTCCTTGGTTTTTCGAAAGGAAATTACAGTCGTAAGAACATACACTTGAGTGCCTGTGCTTTCAGAATATCCAGATAACATCTGTTCACCAATCTTATGCTGTTAATTGATCTATTATCAAAAGTAGAAATTAATTAAAATAAATATTAGAAGCATTACAATAATTATGTATTCAAACGACACATTTCAAACAACTACAAGCTGAAAATATGTTAATTTTGGAATTTCAGATTATACTCCTATCTTGATGTTAGATATTGTACCTTGCAAAAAAAAACATCAGATATGAAATTATAATAATATTGAAAATTGATTATATTTGATATATATCAGATTAAATGTAAAGCTAACTTTTAGCAAATCATAGTCTTTACTTATTAAAAACATATTTTATTATAAAACCCTGATAATTTTATTCTTATCGATTTATTTTTTTACATTATGTTTTTGTAATTTTTTTTATTCCATAATTAATTTATTAGATATGCAAGAATGTTTTAATCGTAATTTATATTTTAGAGTATATGCACATTTTGTATGTGTTTGTTGCACAGATTAAAAATGCTAACAGAAGTGTAAAGTAAAAGTACTGAATATTTTACCATTCTAGGAAAAATGATTTCTTTTATCTTTGCCGCTTTGCCATTATATGAGTTGTAAAAATGATTGAAATGTCGCTACTAGATATAGCTGTATTTTCCTTATATGTTTAAATTTATATCTTTGTAAAATAAGTAATGAGTAAAGTACTTGATTATATTATTTAGTTAAACCTCTAGATGAAATTCGTTGCATGGTGAGATTTATTTTTTACTAATAACGTAATTTATTTTTTATATTATTAAAATTTATTATTAGTTATATCGTTCCACAATATTTTCTGTATTTTTCCTTAACTAATGTTTTTTTTTTCGTAAGCTTCGTCAAACAAAATTCGTATTGCTATTTTCAACGAAATAGGAATACAAAAATTATTGAAGGCTTTTATAAGAAATATTAAAATCCAAATTTTACCGGAAATAAAATGATTATTTTTTTCACTTTTTTGCGGTGTCGGAACTAATTAAAAAACAGGTAACTGACCCTTCATAGTGAGAAAACCCAGGAGCTAAGGTGCTAAGGTCGCCCTATGGTGATGACCCTCTCTCCGCGGTTGCGTCAGTCGTTGCGTCACCTATTTTCTCTTCTTTCGGAAAAGAAAATCGGATTTTGAATAGAATGTTTTTTTGTGGAGAAATGATTAATCATACGATTCATGGCGTGTCAACGCACTGGGCTTATTCCCAAATACTGATAATTTATTTAATTCCGATTATTATGCAAATGCGTTTTGAGGAGTCAATATTGAACCGGGACCTAATTGACTCAAAGGGGCTGAAAGGGCCCGATATTAATTAATTTAATTCCAATCTTCTGCTCCGATCGACGGGCTCTGGTGGATTGATTATAAAAGTAACAATAATTAATATTAAAAAAATTATAAATAATAAGTTTAGATTCCTAATTGTTTATTTCGTGCCTGTATATATCTAATCTAGTTCGAACATTATTTAAGTTTATTGACTTCCCTTACCTAAATTAATTATGACTAGTATAATTATGTAATGAAAAAATAAATCTACATAGCTAAATACTTCTAGAAAATTCAATTACATTACATTATTAATTATTATTAAATCGTTATTATCATTATTATTAAATTCTATTACATTTTAGAACAAATGAAATAGCTTTTTATTGGAAGAAGATAGTTGACCATATAAAGTAGTTAGCAGGAAGATAGTTCGGATGGGGGTCAGTAAAGGTATCAAAATAGTAAAATAAAACTATTTATTGTTAACCAACATTTCGCCCCATTTTGCATAGCTTCGTCAGCGCTAAATAAAATAAACAAGATACTAACATTACAGAACATTAAAATAAAAAAAACATTTCAAAACAATTGTTATGTTTTTAAATTATATAAGAAAGTAGTAATAATAATGAAAGGAAGTATACATGTAGGTATCAGAAACTAGTTACTTATAAATACAACTTCATAATAAAGTACAAAATATCACTATTAGATTTGTCCATTTAACTTAATACAATTCCACTGACTTGTACAATAGTAAATTGTACTTAAGTACTTTCTAACACTAATGGTCCTCCCTATTATGAAAAAAAAAGTATTAATATAATTACCTCGTTATTTCTATACTTGTATTTTGAACTAATACTATTAGCTTTCATTATGAAACAGAACCCAGGTGTGATAAAGTTTTAAATATAGATCTAGACTAATAAATTGTAGAAGATTACTCGGTTACAATATCTCCCTTTTATATATTACTATACCTCACCTATGCCATATTTACTTCACCTATGTTTTACCTTTTGCACCTACCTCTTTACCGTATTTAGAACTATTTCTAACGAGTAATCTTATTAGTCTAGATCTCTATTTAAAACTTTATACATACCAAGTTTTATTTATTAGTAACTAGTTTCTAGTCCACCTACATGTATACTTCCTTATACATTATTATTACTTCTTTTTTATATACTTTATAAATATAACAATGTTTTAAAATTGTTTTTTATTTTAATGTTCTGTCAATTCTATAATGTTTCTATCTTGTTTTTCATTTAGCCCTGACGAAGCCATGCAAAATGGGATGAAACCTTGAGTAACAATAAATAGATTTATTTTACTATTTCGATACCTTTATTGACCGCCAACCGGACTATCTTCCTGCAATAAAGTAGCTTTTGCAGTATAACTTTATTTCAACAACAAAAAAAAAAACATAAATAAAAATATTCTAAATCAATAAATCAAAGAAATATAACTTAAGTGGAGCTTCACAGTTTTCAACCGTGTAATATTCCGTATTCTAATTCACTTATCATTTTTTCCATACCATAATGTTTTTATAAAATTGTTGATTGAAATTGTTGTACTAATCTTATTAACATATTCATGTTTTGACCCCAATAATTGACAATGCTAAACAGAATGGAGAGAAAACATAATATATTGTTGCGTAATACATATAAAAACAAAGTCAGAGATAAAACCATAAAAAAGCTATAATATACTAATAATATGCAAACATCATCTCGGCTCAGTTTTTACACAACAGAACTAGCGGTCTTTAACCTTTGACCGGCAGTTTATAGATTCATAGAAATAAAAATCTGTCACACTAAAACCCGTAATGATGGTCTTAGTTTCATCACTTGATATTAATGTATTATTAGATAAGTGACGGTTTTTACAAGGAAGTAATGTTATCAGAATCAATTGCTAAGCCCATTGGATGGGTCAGTCACTGATTACGTAGTGGCTGAGTGAGCCTCTGAGACGTCTTTAGACTAGACCGATTCTGAGCTGATGAAAAAGAAACATCGGTCCTAATCTTGAGTTAAAACAGTTGTCAGCGTAATCCATAATTTATTTTGACCATCAAATAAGGGCAATTTGTTGGATTGACCAGGGCAAATGAGCCTATATGGAGTTGTTTTTAAATGATTTAGTTCTAACACTGTATTAAGGTATGATAAATTATAAATAATATAGTTATTTGTTGGAATTGTTGAGTCTTATATATGTTGTGGAACCTGTTTGTAATGGATTGTCCCTAAGGATGGCCGAATTGGCCGAAACTTTGGACTTATAAATTGAATAAAAATGTTTTGAGACTAAAATGGATAAAATTTTATTTATTTAAACATAAATATTTTTATTTTGGATAAGTCGGTTTATACTGATTATCTAGTTTTCTTGTGAAAAAAAACAAAAAATGAAATGAACTACTTCTGGCGTGTACTATAATACGTCGAATTTCATTCCGATACTGATGCCAAAAGAAAAAATATTGTTTGTTACTTAATCTTATGTGACAATGAGAGACAACATTCTAAAAAATATATTATTAAATATTTCGTAAAGCATTATTTCATTTTCTTTGTTATTGAACATATTTTTTAAATATCGTCTATTAAAAACAACCTAACGTCATGATAATTAAAAAAAATTATAAATCAACGTCATCAATTTTTTTTTTAATTATTAAGGTCTTGTGAACGAAAAACAAATTGCAATCGAATTTAGATTGGCGTATTTTTATTGCTATGGTTTCCTTGATATTGGGGGTCGATTATTAGGTCATTGTGGAAGCTGATAAAAAGAATTTAACATTACATTTTCAAAGCTTTGTTCAGAATGTTTTTTTTCTTTTTCTGAGAATAGATAAAATTCGAATGTATATATATATATTTTTTTTGTAAGATTAAAACATAAAATACTTAAACTACTATTCTAACGATAGTTATATGTATAGGGTTGAAATTGGAAAATGATGTAGACCAAAACACCATGAAGAATGGAGTCATATCAAAGATACAAGCTCGTACTTTATATGCTTTATATTACAAGATTGACTTCAAGATCAAAAGTAGAGCATGGTTGATTTATTATACATATGAGTGTATCATGTGCAGAACGTCATTTCCCATTGTAGTTTATTTGCTACTGGAGAAAATTGTTTCATTTCTGCGATTAATTCGATACCGTTTATTTTTTTTTATTTTATATTATGAATATGATATAAAAAATGGATACCAATTACCAGATCTATAGGACATAGAAATAAAAAAAAATTTACTCTCAAACTTGAAATGTAGTTAATCAAGTATCAACTGTTCATTAGTAGACACCTCCTTCAGCCAACTAACTACTTTAAGTGTAGCTCAGAGATGGCAAAGGTTAAGTGATAATTAAATTTCAATTTTAGGTTTAGTGCAAGTTCAATACATAATGAAAGTGATGTCACTTCTCACATAACATAATTATTGATCAGAGAATATCCAGAATTGACATAAACCATAATATGAGGTTACAAAGGCCTCCTTAAATGCAAAACGTAGTAAAAGGAACTTTTCAAGGAATTTGAGGGGCTGTGGAAGTATGAAAGATGAATAAAAAAATTTTGAAAAATAAACTTTAAATCTGAAACATTAAAATGAAGGTAAATAATTACGTTTCTTTCCATGTAGAAATGGATGAAGAACCTGACCTATTTACTTGGTTAACTTTTCATGTATGATTTTAAAATTTGTTTTTAAAAATATTATGAATGAAACATAAGAGCCCACCTTTAAATGGTTTCTCTAGTCCCTCACCCCCTATATATCGATCTGCCGAATCCTAAAACTTGAACGATGTCAATCCAATTAGAGGCAGTAGGACGACCCCCGATGACGCAGACTGACCGAGCAACGATCCTGTGAGGCTTCCTAAAGACAAGGTCTTCCATCCACAGATACTGATTAGCAACAAACGGATAAGTACACAGAGGCCGTTGGGAAAGAGGCTGAGGCAAGAGCTGTCTGAACTAAGGTTGCGAGGTGAACGAACCCTTCGCCGGTTTCGTAAGCTAGTTCTTGTCACACTGTTCGCTCTGATATACAGTTGGCACCACTGTTTGATGTCTCTGAGCTATGGCCGTTATAAATTTGTCCTAGTGGTTAAAACGCCCTAAAAATACGCCACCATTACTGTCACCTGGTTTCCCCTCCTATAAATATAATTTTTTAAATGCACTTTTTGTTGACTGTAGATAGATATTGATAGAGAGTAGAAGTTTTCTCTTTTCTATATGTAGAATTGGTGTAATCAAAATCTGTATTTATGAGGTGCTTAAAACTGAAGGGGATATTTTATTAGGTTTTTAGTTAGGAATAACAGCCTTTGCAGTTGAAACTAGTCAGCCAAAAGCATATCCAACTATTTAAAAGTATTTGAAATTAATATACTCAGTAATTAATTAAATAATTATTTTTTTATGAAAATTAATTTTTATAAGAGCAATATGACAGATCAATTTTGCTGTCATAATTAATTCATAAGCAGCAAGATCTACTGCAAATCTTGTTATTAATTTATTATTTTTTTAATAAGGATTATGTTTACTAAATCTAATTTTTAGTACAATTTTATTAATGAGTCTTTTAAGTATTTAATTGTTTTCTTATTATCATTTTACCATGTACTCTTTGATGAAAAAAATTATTAACATTGCTTCCAGGGAGTGGAGTAGCTCAGTAAGTAAAGGCACTGTGCTTCTAACTCCAAGGACTCGGGTTCGAATCTGGCAGATAACAATTTTCTATTTCACAGTAGCCGTGAGTCAGCCCTGTGGGCCGGGGAGCCCTTCATGGTCCACCCAGCGTCATGAAGTCGGTACTCTTAATGAGGGAAAAATCTAGCGGTAGAGCGTGATCATGAACTAATCATCTGCTTGCAAACCGTTGTTCAAGAATCCTCCCATGAAACATGGAGTTGTACTCTAAAACTATAAATGATATTTGTGGAGAAGAAAGAAATTTATTCAATCATGCTGCCCAAATACATCGGGTTGCTACATTACACAGCATACTGATCAATCCGTGATTGGACATATATAAATTTATAAATTACATTTTTTTGATATGATACAATATAATAGAAAGATAACATTTTTTTCCCCCACAGTATTGTTTTACAATTAATATCAGTCTACAAACTAAATACAAGCTTTTCAATTTATTCCTTTTTTTTTTTCTTTCCCCTCCATTTTACAACCCTTATTTCATTTTATCAACAAATTCCCCTATAAATGTATAATTTAATAAAAAAAATTAAATCTATTCTTAAATCTTGAAATGTCGGAAATTATATACTTATTTTCCTATAAAAATGAACCTAGACTTTTGTTTTTTTAATTTTAATTTCTATTATTTCAAAAATAGAATAGTGTTAAAATATATCAACTTATTTTCATTTATGAAGATTTATAAGTTGATATATATTTTATATTATAAGATATGATATTTTCATTTATGAAGATTTATATCATATCATATTTATTTATTTCTATAATTTTGTTCAGAGATCTAGTTTTCTGTTCAGAAATAAATAATGGGATTAATCAGTATAGAAACTGTTTAATTTTTTTCTTTCTTCCAACAGATAAAATTTGCTGCCATAAATTAGAAGATAGATTAGGTAGTTGTAGCATAGTGGAGCATTTAGTGTATTAAAGAAAACCATATCACTAAAATATGGTAAAGGCATAATGCCCTTCATAGGCTCTCCACTGATTTAGTATTAGCATTGATAATAAGATCTATGTTAACGGTATTTTAAAATAAAAACTGCTGATTTATTTAGTTTAATTGCAGTTCCTGAGAGATATTGAAGGATCTTGAATAGTAAAAATGGATGTTTTCTGAATTATAAAATCGCCTGAATAATTTTTATAATCTATCATGAAGTTCAAATACAGTTAGCATTTTACTAACTTATTTCTGAAACTAAAAACAGGTATATTTATCAGATAGGTTTCTATATCAAATAAATATATTGAGAATAATGGATCTTTTTACATTTGTTGCTTTCAAAGCAGGTATATTTAAATTAGATTCTATAATTCCTAAGTTCTATATAAAGGGCTTTGCGTCTGACAGTGCCCAAGGGTGGAGGAGATCTGCGGTTGACAGTTGGATATCTAGAACAATACCGAGGAGATACTGGATAGATTATTAGTTTAAAATAAACCAACTTAAATTATAACTAAAAATATAGATGTTATCTAATCTATAGAATTTCAATTTTTATTTAATAACTATTTTTATAAAGTTCAACAAATAAGTCCTTTCTCTTTTGGAATATGATATTTATATAAATTAAAACAATTCCTTTTTTACCTTTATTAATTAGAATATGTATATTATATTAAAATGTGTATTTGTTTAACACTTAAGTCAGTTAAAACTTAACAATCCAACAAACTTCATCAATGCTCTGTACATTACTTAAACCAAATAAATTTTATTATTAAGAATACAATTCTGTATAGACCTTATGATCAATACTTGTATTAAATCCATGGCCTATGGTGACTTAAAAAATGCACAGCCAACAGATTGCATTGCTTGAAATTAAAAATGTAATTTATATCCCTATTGATGCATTTATTGTATTATTGCAAACCGTATTATACCATGTGCTTAAATTTTGTAATATTCCACATTTAAAAAATTCTTTAGTAGTAACACATCACAATTTAATCACTTTAATAACTCGAAATTGGAGTTTCGAATCAGGCTCTGACAAATAATTATTTATTCTGCTACTGTTGCAAGAAATAAAAATTATGTTTTTTTTCCCTTAAATTTTTTACACTTTGTAAGTGTTAAAAAATAATAATTTTGGAATAATAGATGAGAAGGATTTTTCTCATTGAAATAATTACGTAATATCATAGGTGAAAAGGAAAAAAAATACGTCAAGAAATAAAACACTGAAATCAATTAAAGACAGTGGAACAAACTATTAATGATTATCAAGGCTTTACATTTTCAATCACATTATATCTACATATTAAATAAAAAAGTAAATAATTGACAATAAAAAAATGAATGTAAAATTGGAATATATTGCTGATTTGAGATAATCTCAAATAAATATAAGTAGATAACTGAGTCCAATAATTAATAAGTAAACAGTCAGGGTGAAGAAAATTAATATTAATTAAGCAAAATATGTCATTTTATATTTTTAATAGTTTTAAGTTCTAAATAACTGCTATTATAATTATTATCTTGGATGGCGATTAAATTTTTAGAAGCTAGTTGTTTGAAGTGACAAAAAAAAAAGTATTTTACTATTAGTTGTATCACGACTAATGATTGAAAAATTAGTCATTAGTCTTGATTAAAGATGATCATAAATGATTAGTCATGATCTTTCGTGGCTTAAAATTTAATCATCAATGATCGATTGAATAATTTTCGTCTAATCTTTATTTTTATTCTGTGATCATATTATTTTTGGAGTAAATAAATAATGACTGTCTCGAAAATCGTTGAGAGAAGTCGATGATTATACGACTCATAGTACAAGAGCCCAAGAGGAGAAAAAAGGCAGTTATCTCTCCCCAATTTTTGGGGGTTATACAAAACTATCTATAATTAATAGTCAAAATTGATGAGTCTGCCAAGTATAGGTGAGGGGAATAAAAAATGGCGGCTGTTTCAAAACCTTAAAAAACATTAATCTTTCAGTAGATTTTTAAGAAATTTTGCTTTTTAAAAAGCTATATCTCGAGAACTATTGGGCGTAAATAGCTCTTTTAGAGCTAATATTTCAGAAAATTTACTGTTTTTTAAATAAAGTTCTCTTAGATTTTCTATTGTTGTTGGTAGTTTTTAAGATATAGAGCTCCGAATGAAAAATTAATGTTTTTTTAAGGTTTTGAAACAGCCGCCATTTTTTATTCCCCCTACTTATACTTGGCAGACTCATCAATTTTGACTAGTAATTATACCTAGTTTTCATTAAAGTAATCAAAATTTGGGGTGAAATAACTGCCTTTTTTTCTTCCCGGCTCTTGTACTATCAGTATTAGCATAATATTAAAACATTTATTTTATATAGCATTTTATTCCTAAGCAATGATATTTGGTACATCACGAATCCCTTGCACGAGCTCGCACTCGAGACACCTTTCAGAGGTAATTAAATTAGTCGAGGCCAAGAGACGTTAACTAGCGAAGTCGACTAAGCGCCTCAGACCCCGAACTCTGAGATCTGCTTTGTTTGGACTAAGTTCTAGGGTGTGAGGAGGCCTGAGGAGGACTTAGCGAAGCAATGATTAGCTTAATTGGATCTTTGGCTGATTACAGGCCGTATTTAAATGAACTTGTCAAATAGCTGTTGAGCATGCGTGGCGGGCGAGGAATTGTCCCAGTTCTTGATGGAAAAAGATGATGAGCTCTCCGGCGAGAAGACCGAAAGTTAGTGCATCGTTATTCAGATGAGCTCGGTTATGGGCCGCTGTTTCCGTTTTCATTTGGAAGAAAAATGGACTTGAATTAAGGGCCGTAGGGAAAAAAAAGTTATCATCTGTAAGTTACGGCTGAGAGAGCTCTGGAAATTACAGTTTAACCAAAAAAATTAAAATTCCTTCAACTTCTTCGTCGATTTGCATTTTATATGTTTACTAGAAAAATAGACTAGGGAGGCGAAAACTGATCGTCCAATCTGGCTCAAAGTTGGATTCAATTTTGGAGAAAAGTTAGTAATTAGTGAAAAGTGGTTTTGACGATTACAGCTGTCGCAGCTACTAATATCGTGTAAGCTACCGTTTAATGACAATTTCCACGAATTGTAATTTTCATAAAAGATATTAAGAGGCTATGAAAAAATATATAGAATCGTGTGGAATCTATACTGACCTATGTTTTTAGCTGCGTTCAGAGAAGTGCAAAAATTAACTAATAGTAATTGCCATAGATACGACCTTTATTCATGAATGAATTATTGATAAATAGATATCGTATCCATGGTAGCTATCTTGGTAGCTATTAGTTTCAGCTATAGCTAATTTTTGCCCAACTCTGGCTGCGTATCATTGTCGGTCTCCCACAGGGACCCTGTCTAAGTCGCATACTATTCAATCTATTAATAAACGATTAGCCAAAATTTAAAATGTTTGATATAGCCCTTTTGGCCGATTATACGGCGATTTACACCTATTCATACCATATTGAATACATCTTTAATAGGCTAAAAGATGCCTTCAATGAAATATTTAAATACCTTAAAAATGAGGATTAGTTTTTAATATTGATAAAACATAAACCATCATTTTTACGAAACCACGGTTTTTACTTCCATCAACTATTGATTTAAATAATACCCTGCCCTTTTTGCCGAAACAGTTAAACGCTTAGGAGTCACATTAGACAGCAAACTATTATTTAACTATCACATTAATTCAAAATTAGAAAACGCAAGGAAATGTATGTATAAAATGTATTCATACTTTAGTAAAATTATTCATTGAAAAGAAATTGATGCCTACCCCATATGGAGCTTTACTGTTCTACATAACATAAATACTAAGGATTCCAAAATAAATGCCTCAAAATTAATAATAACTATCCATATTACACTAGAATATCTAAAACGCACTCTGCATTAAACATAAACACCGTGTAAAGGATTAAATATATAAACTCACACATAATTTCTTCCAGTCTTCCCCAACTCATTAAACCCTCCAATCGCAGCATAAGAAATTACACTAAAACTACAACCCATAAATATAAACACAAAATAACCAAACACATATTATTGTAAATACAGATCAATGTTATGTATTTTATTTTCCTCGATGATATGTATTTTATTCTATTCAAGGTTTCGAATTTTATTTTAATTCAATAATTTTTTTGTCTTTTCCTCTTTGCTTTGTTTTGCCAGAATGTAAAATAGAGTAATTGGTATCAAGAAAATGATATTGTATAAGGAGGTATCCCAAAACTTGTAAAAGATATTTTAGAATATATATTTATGCATTAAAAAAGAGAGATTTTTGGCAAACTTTTTCTTTTTTTTATTGATATATTTTTTCATTTAAATCTAGAAATATTTCGAAACTAAAAATGTATCAGTAGCATACATTAAAAGCAATAGTAAACTTTATTGAATAAAATTGTATTTAAACATCACGTCTACGATTGCAAAAAAAAACAAAACAACAGAGGCTATGATTTACCTTAGATAATCAATTTCAAGATTGATTCTTCATGGAAATTAGTCAGTGTTCGGTAGTCAAACGGTTCACTTGTAAAATAGTTTAATCTTATTTGCATCTTTGTTGTCATTTTATTATAGAATTAGTGCCACGACCTGTACCTAACTCGGAAATTTATTCGAACGTCCTAAATTGCATTCATGAAAATTCATTTTGTCCTATAAAATCGCTGAAGGTATTGCAGAGTTATAAAAAATGCATAAATAAAAGGTCTATTGTGGCACATTTTTCTTAACTGATTGGGCATTTTCATTTCATTATTATAAATAATTAATCTTTAAATATCAGTCTTCCAGTTGACAGACCTACTAACTCCATAAAATCATTCTTAGTATTTTAATATTGATTTTACAACCGATATATAATTAGCATACACCTACCCTCAGAATGTAATTTCAGTTTCGTGTGACTTTGCATTTTTGAGCTTGACTATTCATTCACAGGCCACTCAGGAAACTCAGGCCAGTTCGCGAGACTTGGTTATTCGGGTAAGTAAAAAACACAATACTTCTCCTTAATAAACATTTCATATATCGGTAAGGGGAAGAAAAAAAATCTTATTATTTTAATTGTATACCGTTTATTCTGACCGAATGTCTTCAATGGAAATCAATTGCTGGACAAACCGGACGAACGAGTCGAACGAGAGTCAGTAGTCCAGCGGCAGGCTGTCTCGACAGGTTTATGAAAGTAAAAAACATGAGATAAATCAGGAGGGGCTGACCTCCTTCCTTATCGATATATATATGATATCGATACATAATCTATTACATCCGATAGTATAACAGCCTGCTGGCTCCTGGTTCTGCCGTAGCGATAGTTATCTCCAGTGATAAATGGCGAATTTCGATGAGTTGACTTAAAAAATTAAATAAATTTTACGCCAAAACGTAAAAATTCTCCAATTATTAAACAGTGGTAATCGAATTCTTTTCTGGTGAAATTTAGAAAACTAGAAGAATACTTACATTGCACCCAATAAGTCAATCCGCTATAACGGGGATGAAAGTAATCTGTCTCTTTTTCACAAATAGATGGCTTCGATTTTTTTCAATAACATTTAGTTAGGTGAAATGAGAAAAAATTAATAGCGTTAAACGACCTGGGAATGTTGGATTCTAAAACTACTGGAAACATCAGATTTTGATTGAATTAGTTCTATTTATCAATTTTGGGAACTTTGTAAAAATAAATTAAAAAATACTTATATACTATGGAAATAAATAGCGTTTGAATAAAAAAAATAATAAATAAATCGGTGTGAGATTTCGAACCGATAAGTGAAAATTTATATCCAAAAGAGTTGGGGTGATTACAAGATTTCATAATTACGAGCATTAGCTTATTATATTCATCGGACCATCGTGATGTGTCCTATGACTTTGATTCCAAATCTCAAAAAGATCGGTCCAGTTTTTTTTAGTTCGATCTTCGGAACCTCTGTAGTTTGAAACTACCAATCAAAACTACAAATCGGAGAGTTGTGTAATTTCTTTTTGTTGGTCTATTACAAAGTAGTATCTTTAATATATTATTAAAGAACATTATAAACTAAGATAGCAGCTCCTAGAATTCATAGTCTTATCGGGGCCTCCATAGTTCGAACGAGATAACGAGCCTGCTGGTCCACGGAACTAGTCCCTGAGTTTCTATCGGACCGTCGTTTAAGCGATAACCTGTTGATTATTTGGGTTTCTTGAAACTCCAGAGCTTACACTTTCTCATCTCGGATAAAGAAAATAGGAAACAAAAGTGTAAAATATTTATAGATGGAGTAAAAATATACCTTCCCTCTTCCTCCAGTCTGACCTTGAAAGTTCTCTCAGACGTTCTCGACTGGCAGAAATCTGACAGGATACGTGAGCAGACAAGTACACAACGGAGGGTGTCCAGCGAAGACCTTGGGCTAGTTATCGGAGAAGATAACGTGGTTAATTTCATGTCTGGAAAGTTGGTATTGTTAAGACCGATGACGTAATCAATTAATTACGATCTTATGTGTATCATTTATACATTTTTTTTTTTTCACAAAGTCAGTGCAATAGAAAATATTTTTTTAATATTAATATTTCTGAAAATAAGAGGCACAATTCAATTTAGCAAAGCTTAAAGATAGTATAGAATTAATACAACTGCCTATTTGAATGGCTCAGAGTAAAAACAAAATCTGGTGCTGTGCGTGCATCACACAACTTTCACTTACTACCTTTCTTTAATTTAAATTAATCCTCACCCGTTTCAGAAAAGGTATTTTTGTATTATTGATTGTGGCATTAATTCTCTTACTAATTTTCCAAATGAGCTTTTCAGTTGACAAGTTGACCAACTCCAAATTCAACAATTATCAAAAAATTACATTCAATAATATTTATCGACCCAAAATGTTAACAATTTTATTTTACATAAGCAAGGGAGAAACATAACAATAATAATAAAGGCCTAACCAACCTGAAGATTCGATGCCGATACCACAAACCGCTCTCTACATACATCTTTCCAGTGACGCTTCAAATCCAATTCTACTAAATTATTTCTAATGCCATCCTCCCATCTACGTTTCGGTCTACCTCTCGGACGTTTACGCGTCGGTTCAATGCTTATTTTAGGGATCCGCTCGTTATTAAGCCTCACGCTGCAAATACTATAACCTGAATTAAATTTACCGGTGCAGTTCACTTAGTTCTGCCTCCTTTGTGTAGCCTTCTACATTTTCCCGTTACTTCATCCTTTTTCAGTCCGAACATTTTATTTAATACATTATTTTCGAAAACCTTAAGGCCTTCTTCCCTTAGTGTAAGAGGGCACGTCTCGCATCCGTAAAAACAGTGGGAAAGATAATAGTTTTCTAAATTCTAATTTCTAAGTTTTAAGCAGTTTCGAAATTGAAAAATAACAAGTATTACCAGCCTTCAACCTCGCTTTTATATAATCATCAATTTCGTTTTTTCTAGGTACCATAGAACCTAAATACTTAAACCTATCTACCTGTTCCAACGTATTGTCTCTTATCGAAATTACTCGCGTTTCTACTGCTAACCATATATCTGGGTTTTATCCGTATTTATTTCATAACCTAGTTCCTTGCTGAAGTTTATTGAGTGAGAAATATAACAGTTAACTAAAATTTATATCGTTCTCTTAACCATTTATTTTAAATTGCTATTGAATCAATATTGAAAACACTGAGAATGATTTTATGGAGTAAATGATGCTGCCAACTTAACCTCAAATATAGCTTATATGAAATTAAAAATTAATTATTTAATAACTATGTCGCCTATATTATTTTATCATTATGTTATTTTATTTATTTATTTTTCATACAGATAGTTTGATTTATGTTCATTTTGTTTATTCTTCTGTTTGTATATATTTTATGAGTTTTTTTTTTATTCATTTATTTTATTTTATTTTAGTATGTATGAGATCATTCATCACTACTACTTATTGCCCACAGCTGTGTGGCATATTGTAATATCTCTCAATAAATAAAAAGTATTTATTATATTAAAAAAATAAATAAATAACTATGTCGAAAAAACAACAGTTATCGGACTGGTAAATCAGAAAAACTGTGGTGTTGTATGAACAGACTTTTTATTTAATAGTTTTTCTTCATACTTCTATAAGACCCATCTTATTTCGAAAAATGTGTTTTCGACTTGGAAAACATATTTTTCTTTTTATATACTTACGTAAATTATAAAATCCCTTCATAGTTTATATACATCCATTTTTCGCTACTAGTAAGAATGTGAGATGGTTAATTTCTTCAAACAATCAAAATTAAAGTCACTTTAGAGGAAGCTATTTTAATAGCATTTAAGCTCTATCAAACTTTTTTGATGGGGATATGGCCTTCTGCACAAGGAGGTACAAGAAAGGAAATAAACCAGTCAATAACTGAGGTTACTGACCAGTTACAGACTCAGTGGTGACTTGACTCCACACACGAGGCTACTCATCAGCAATCAAAATCTCTAGTTTGTTCTGTGACGTCATGGATGTAGTGAAATGTTTTCGGTAAACTCGAACGATGATGAAACCATCGTGTTGTATTATTATCTCAGAAAGAGAATAATAGTAAGAAATTTTGGGTACATTGGTACACTTTCGATTACTCATCTTCAAGAAACAGTGAACCAGTTGGTATTTCGCGTCACTGATCAATACCTTTTCAGTGCATCCGTGTGCATACGGCCTAAACTCTAGTTGATAACCTTTAAATTAATCTTGATATTTCATTTTTAATCAAAATATTTATAACCCTTTAAAAATAAAAAAAAATGTGAAAATCATATAAATGTTTTATTCTGAATATATTATATTACATTGAACTTTCACGAAAGGCTAATTTAAAAAAAAATCAACAACGAAGAAAATAAAAAAATTTCAGTCAACAATTAAATAATTACTACTCGATATTCGTTAAAATCATAATCATTATTCAATATTCGACTGATGGCCTTCCTCTAAATCAAGTAAATATTTCTGTGAAATAAACAATAAAGCTTAAACCAATTCAGTCATAATTTTATTACTACTTTCCCTTGATGACTCAGCAACGAGGCAGTTTTATTGACACAATCGTATTTAATCAAAGATCACCGTTGTAATTATCGGTTTACCCATCAAGATTGATGAGAAAAAAAAAATGTTGACATATTATTGATGACAGTTTTTATGGTTGGAAAATAAGTGAATGTGAGTGAAACCCTTCTATATAAGTTTTATTCATGATCTTTAGTTTAACATGTTAAAGCGTGTTAAATGGAAAAATATTTCCTTCTTTTACCATGTTAAATGTAATAAGTATAGGATTGTGAGCAGCTCTATTTAAAGTCACGTTAAATGTGGGAATCCACACACAAGACTGAAACAACAAGAAACTGCTCGTAGATTCCGATTGCTACAACACTTACTTGACAAACGCTCTAAACTTCCCATTCACTACAAAAAATTAGTAATAATAATAATAATCAGATATATAATAATAGATAATCAGACCAATTTGGACATATGGAATTGAGCTCTGGCGCTCCATCAAACCATCAAATTCTTCCCGCATCCAATCGTTACAATCCAAAATCCCACGTAAAATCCTTGATGCTCCTTATTACGTCACAAATAACTCATTCACAAAGACCTTAACATCCCATTCGTTGCAGATTTGACCCAAGACAGTTTTGCGTCTTTCCATTCTAAACTCCTTAACCATCCTAACCCATTAATTCTTAATCTTTCATCCTTAAAAATCCCTGATAATCCTCCGAGGTGTCTGAAAAGAAGACGGCCACGGGACCTTCTAATTTAAATTAATGTTTGAAGTACCACCAATGGGTGGTTCCTTCCCAATATTTTCAAGTGTATATGAAACATACTACATATTTACCTATTGTATTATTTTGTACAGTTGTAAATTACATTAAATAAATAATTAGAAAAAAAAACATGGTAAAGCATTTTACATTTAACGCAACATCATGAATGCCCTAATTAAAAACAATCAATGAGGTAATAGAAAGGAAAATCGTTCTTTTTGATGGGGGAGGAGGAAAGGGCAGTAAATAATATTTATTGTCTATGAAGTCATCTATAATATTATATTTCCATAAAACTTCTTGTTATTGTCATCATAAAATAATAGTACTTCCATTATTCATTCTATTAAACGAAGATTAAAATCAATTTATACTAAGCTTGGAACTGCTTTATGACAGTGGTCTACTACGCATAGACTTCCTTACGAACCTCATCCACATTCATAGTTAATAGTAACGATATTTAAAACAGATTGTAGACTATATCCTCTTGATGAGAGCTTGCGAGCTGCCAGCTCAAGACCCACATTCGCTATCGGACCATCACGGAATTGCAAACGAGTTTTAAGAAATCGGGTCATAAATTAAGGAACAATTTAAGACTCCCCTATCCCCTGTCTCTTTAGCATCAGCGCTATCCTTATAATTGGAATGAGTCAGCAACATTTCCCCCCACTTTTTTTTACGATCTAAGACCTGCCACCCTTTTGAGTCGTTTGCGGAAAAAAGCTGACTGAGACCTCGATAAAAGATTCAAGAAGCTGTGCAGCGAATACGCCACGTGCTCTAGGTCCTCTGGGTCACAGCGCTCAAATTTGGGACCATTTTTCTCAGTTTTTTTAAAGGTTTGGGCCGTTTGAAATTAGTTGTGCCTTCCCTTTTTGTTATTGTTCCTTTCACGGTAGCGAAAGTTAGCTCCGACACGCCTCGCCGCACTTCTCGGGGGACGGTTCTTCCCTTCCCGGTCTATAATAGACAATATTATAAAGTAACGATTTTATTACTTTATTCTTGGAATATTAAAAAAAAATAATAATTTTAAATAACCAAGAGTATCTCAAATAATAATGGCTGACCACATAACGTTCCGTCTAGCATTATCCGAATTATACAAAAAAAATCGTATGCAGAAAAGAGACAGCGTATCTCACCTTAACAGCCCTAAATACAAAATGGAGATGATATTCTCTTCAAAATAATCTGTAAGAAGGAATTACAAATTAATAAATCAATAATGAAATAATTTATTATAGTTATACTAAATTATAAACGGCGAATGATAATCACGTAATTCTTTACTAGTAGTCCTACGCCCTATATTTCTTATTTAATCATGCTTATATTTTCTTGTTTATTTCATATTATATTAATAATAGTAATTTATTTAATCTCAAAAATTTAAATATTAATTCTAGTGATCTATTATATATTAAGGGTTGTTGAAATATCAGCGTTTAATCCAAAACTATTCAGGTGATGTGAAATATAGGTCTTCCTAAAAAATTAAAGAATTAGCCATCTAATTTCTATATTGTTATTAAAATACAAACACTTCGAAGGCGAAGGTTTACTTTGTGATAAGGTAGCAAAGGGTGAGTTTCATGTTACCTATTCTGAGTCTGCCGTCCTTAGTTAAATTGTAATCTGCCAAATTACAATTTTTCGTTGTTTTTTCAAATAACTGAGGTCTTTGATATGTTCCACATTTATAGTACTAACTTAAAATAATCTTCCTCGTAGAAATTCTTACTAAAATTTTTTAACTACAAGCAACGAAAACCTCACAAGAGATACACAAACGAAATTTAGAACGATTAAGATATTACTATTTAACCTAGAAGGTAAGTACAATTATATATTTGAGAATAAATGCTGTTTTTTTAATAAATTGTATTTGTAATTTGCTTTAGATAGTTTTGGATACTATTTTCCGGGCGATCACCTTCTTGGTCCTTTTTCCTTGGATCTTTTTTAATTTTTTTTTTTAATCTTGTTTTAGTGTTATAATATTTTTCTAGGTACTATGGGTTGATAAAGTAAATGATTTATAATTTTTAGCATTAAGTGATTTCAATCTCTAACTTTTCTTTCCTTTCTAAAAAGGAATTATTATTGGTATCTTTTTATATTATTACATTAGTTATTATATTTACTCTTTTTTTTTTTTGCTTACAAATATGCTACATTTATAATTTTTTTTCCTATGAGTATCAAATTTTTGATACATTATACTTTCTTTTATCGAGTAAGTGTGTCAAGGTATACTTTCTGGCATGCGTAAGCGAAATTAATGGATGAGATTGAATATAAGTGATAATGGTACTAACCCACACATCTTTGGACACTTCATGAAATTAGAATTAAAAGTTAAAACCTGTAATTCCCGAACAAGAATTCGACTTCAGACGTCAAACGTTAAACGCGATTGGAAATTTTTGATTCTGAGGACATTTGTTTTAAAGTTATATAATATTGTAAAATTACATAAAACTTAAATTTGGCAAGTTCTATTGAAATTCTCAATTAAAGTCACCACAAATTTCTAAATATTTGTCAAATTTTTTGTGTGTAATTTTCTAAATTCTGCCGTCACTTTTAGATGTTTCTTCATTAGGTTTTCAATTACAAAAGGATTCAATTCGTTCTCTAATTTCATAGAATTCATTTTTTTCCCAAATAATTGTCACATTCTTTGGGTTTTAATTGGAAAATGACGTAGATAAATTGATTTTTATAATTTTTTTTTCCTCTCTATACCTATAAATCACGTTGTTTAATCATGAGTAATAGTGATTTGAACAATCTAATTAATATTGAATCGTATACATTATCATGGTTTTCATTGAAAGAAAAAAAGATTAAATAAAAAAAGAAAAAAATGGAAACTATCAATTTTGTTATTCAATATAGCATGGTCCTGAGCAACGTCTAATGAACTTGGCCTTTCACGGTGATTTTCTCGCCTCTGAAATAGATTTCGATATAGCTATTCGGTAACTCAATTTTCGAATTCACTATGATTTATGACGAAAAGAATTAACATAAATGTTAGAAGTCGCACCGTAACTAATTTATTAATTTCTTTATTTATTTTTTTTTTCAAATATCGTGTTGAATAAATCACGTAGAATTCCCTCAGAAGAAGACAAGCGTTCGTAAATTTGTGCTATTTCAATATAAATACGGTAGTAATACCAACTCAGAATTTATTGAATCTTCAACAGTTAGCTGAAAATATAGAATTATATGCATTTGTTGCATATTTTTCTAATATTAACTTCTCGCCCACTTTTTCGTAACCTTGTTTCCCAAAAAGTCCAAATTATACTCCAAGTAATCTGAAAAGATTATAGAGCTCTGACTTTCTTGCCTTGAAGAACTCTTGAATCGATTTGAACGTCAAATTACTTTTATTCCTTATAAGTTTTTGTTGTATTCTAAGTGAATAAAATAAATAGAAAAATATCTCTTAAAGGGTCTAGGCGTTGAGGTGCTCAGTCTTAGAAATCAGGATATTTTTGGAAGACCATATTGGAAAATAATAGGAAAAAAAGCTATTTATTAGGTTACTAATAAATATTGTTTTCTGCAATTTATCTGCCACCTGGACCATCTTCATATGATCAAAAAACTAAAACATTACTTTAATTCTCTGAGATAAGGAGCATGAAGAATGATGACTATTTTTCATGGGGATAAAAAAAAATAATCTTCAATAAATTAATTACTGTTGAAGTACTTTTACATTCAAATCATCCTGCCTTCAGCAAATACAGGTGTACCAACAGGCCGCTGCGCTTTACACTTGTCAAAATCAAGAGGGCATTTGCATAAACCGGCTTGTAGATGGTAATGATCTGTTGGGTTGGCTACACTTCTCAGAGGTAGGACCATTCAATGGTGACAAGTGCTATCTAAGGATAGGCTGTTGCATCATATCAACTCTCATTTAAAAATGTCAGGCTCTGAATAAGAAATTCTTCCTGTTATTTTTTTAAGAATTTCTTTATTTTAAAATCTCTGAAATTAATACTTGGGAGTTACCGTGTCTAAGCCGCGTGTGTATGAAAAGACTATTTTAAAAATTCAACAAAACTATAACCATGTGCTTGTAACAACATTACTATATCATTACACTCAAGAACTAATTATAAATTATTTACCTGATAACAAACTTATCTTTAACATATAATTATTCTCCTATAAGTCTTATTAGCTAATATCTTCTAAAATTATTGTCATAATGAGTAAATTTTTTTTTCCAAATGTCCTACATTGCAGGAGAACAATTACCTTTCTGAAGGTTATATTCCAATGTGATAGCAACCATATAGGCTATAAATTAATTTTCTCCTACCTCCTT
>NW_027116715.1:104918-126265 GCF_000696795.3 Halyomorpha halys | reverse complement strand
TACATTTAATATTATTGATATTCATAGAAGTTAAATCACTATTATTATCACTATTAATTAACCTATTTAATTTTATCTTATTAATTTTGATGTTATGAGTAATCCTATCCAATTTTTTTGTAAGTATATCTTTTTTTAAAATTAACCATTGCTCAGTATGTTCTTTAATCAAGCTTTTTATATTGTTAATTAAGAGTTGTTTATCTGTAATTGGTTGCATTTCATATAACAATCTATCTATTTTTCTATTGATCTTACTTATTATCCAATACGATTGTTTTATTTCAAGGTCAATAATTCTGTAACTCAACACTTTAAAGTAATCAGCACAACCAGTATTAACCAAAAATTGATTGCTAAATAAATTATCAAATTGTTGCATCTTATGTATAATATGTGGAGGTATTTTATTTTGTATCTTATTTTGCTTTAAGAAAAGCAATTAATTTATCAGGTATTTGTTAATTGTTATTAATTGTTATCAGGTAAATAATTTATAATTAGTTCTTGAGTGTAATGATATAGTAATGTTGTTACAAGCACATGGTTATAGTTTTGTTGAATTTAATTTTAGCAGCCTGAAGATGGGGGAAATCTCCCGAAACGTTGCTATGTAATAAGTAATAAATTATTATACAGTAAGAAGGAAGAAAGTGTTATCATTCACTAAATCAAGTTAAATTTATTAATGTTATGTTTAAAAAATAAGGTTTAAAAACATATTTTTCGATAAATTTCAATAAGTTTGATCCTTTTAGAAGTCCAACACAAAATGTCAGATTTCTTCTGAGGACCCTAAAATTCAGACTGCATAGCTTAAAAAAAAATGGCTCTAATACTAATAATTTACCACCTGGAACTATTTAAAAGAATTTACCCGGGTTCTATATAAAAAATTACCTCTAATGCTATATAAACACATTTACCTCTAATAATATATAAAATAATTTACCGCTAATATTATATAAAATTGTTTTCTGTTACACTGAAGCCGTGAGTCAACTCCTGTGGGTTTTGGAGCCCTCCTTGGGCCACGAAGCCTCTTAAATAATTGAGTAAAAATCTGACGGTCGAGCGTGATTCTGACCATATCACCTCCTTGCACAAGTATTTCCTTACAAAGTACTGAAATACTGACGCTTCATGAGTTGAAGTGGTACAGATTTTAAATTAAATAAAATAATTTACATATAATACTATACAAAATAATTTACCTGTAATACTATAGAAATTATAAATTATATCTAGTACTATATAAAGTAATTAACTTCTATTACTTCCGTATACAATGCATTTATGAATGCCATAGTTGCACAGAAAAAAAAAATTATTTTCTAGGGATTGGACATTTTACGATTTTTTTTTTTGTCTTCTTTAAATTAAAATAAATAGACTTAGCGTGGTGTGACATTACATCTCTAATTTATATAAAAGTTTGTATTTAAATTTTTTGTAAATTTATTTATTTATTGCTCTTTACAACTGGAAATTATAATAAATTTAGTAAATTTGATTTCAGTTAAATTGGAGTGTTACAGGCGTGTAGAGAAACTACCCATTGGTAGCACTCTAATGACGTTTTGTATTAGGAGGTCTCGTGGCCATCTTCTTTTCAGGCACCTCGGAGGATTATCAGAAATGGAAGAGGAAGGTTAAAAACTAGTGGATTTGGGTGGTTAGGGAGTTTGTAATGGAAGGTGTGGTATCTGGTTTGGACTAGATCGGTTACATATGGAACATTTAGTCTTTATGTATGATTTTATTTGTGAAAACGTAAGGAGCATTGAGGATTTTATGAAGGATTTTGGATTGCAATGATTGGATACGAGAGGAATTTAAAGGTTTAGTGGAGCCCCAAAGCTCAACTCCATATGTCCAGATTGGCCTTATTACAGTCATGTAGATCAGTCTTTTGTAATGAATTGGAAGTTTAGACCGTTTGTGCAGTAAGTGCTGTAATAGTCGAAATCGACGTGCAGTTTCCTGTTTTTTTCAGTCTTGTATGATGATTCCAGGTTAGTCGTTGTATTTTAAATTAAATGTGTAATTTTGGCTTTATGATAATTTAAAAAAAAATATGGCTGTGTTAATTATAATATAACCATAATAAGTTTTTTTATACAGAAAATTTGAATTAAATTAACTTTTACCAAAATTTTACTTCAGTATCAAAAAAAAAATCTTGTGTAAATGCATGTGTATATAGAAGTTTGATAGAATGTAATTTCAGCTGATAGACTTTTATATTAGGTGACAGTGGTGTGTCGTTCCGACAATGAAGCCAGTCTTGATTTGGTAGTCATAGTGTGTTCTTCCTCTACCCATTTATTTTTTTATAAGTTTCTTTCTGCTGTCAAGTAACTTTATACATATACATACACGAGTGTGGAAAAAGATATATTTTCATCTCACGTTGAGTAAGAATATGATGTAACAACTGACGTCCACTGAAAATCACTGTCAATTTTTTACTCAATTTTCCTCCATTGATGATCCCTTTTGGCTTTTTAAACAGTTTATTATTTATGACGATGACGTCAGAAAAGGATTGTCTAGAATTAAATAGCACTATCATCAATATCATATCAGCCCGTACGAGGATAAAAGTTAAATACGATTTGTGATTAATGATCAGTGGACAATTGTAAATCGTCAGAATGAAATTGAATTCCTTCATTAAGATAGGCTTCAAATAACTTGAAATGTATTGATTTATATACATTTTCTTAAATACTTCTTATTCTAGTTCTTAAATACATTTCGGTAATATGTTGAAACCGAATTTTGCGCAATTGCATCTTTCTTTAACTAGTTTCGAATTCTGACAAATCGACAGAAATTCAATCTGCTGGTACTACTTTTATATTGCACATTTTAGGACTACTGCACGACATTACATTTCTTGGAGTTTCAACTGTAAAATTATTACTTAAATGTACTAATTTTCCTTATATTCATAAGAAAATCAAATAAGCATTGTCACGAAAATAATAATTTATATTCAGTTAAATAATTCATGATAGGAGCTCAATTATCCATATTGCGACCACTCGTTCTGCTTTGATCCGGTAATATCTTATTCTTGATGTACGTTCAAAAAAGTTAACATAAATGATTAAGAATTGAACCATAACTTGTTAGATAATAAATAAAAAAATAATAATGTTCTGTATAATTCGTGAATTAAAGTATGTTTCAATAATTAGGTTTATTTTCTGATATCTTACGACTATGAACTTTGGACTTCACAGGTCCGTGCAGGTTCGGGTATTCTATACTTCGCCCTCAGTCTAGTCACAGCTCTGTACCGATGCACTTCGGAATAATTATTACAAGTATTCCTGGTAACTAAATTTTAAACTTCAGAAAAGAACGAAGCAATTTTTAAACTACACATTCAAGAAATTAACTCAATATTTCTTCTATAATCAAGAAATAAGGTATTTATAAAAGTTAAAGAAATTATATTAGCTTCCAAATTGAATTAAGGGAAATGGAAAAATATAGAAATATCTCTTTTTGGAAGCCACAAGTTGACACTCACTGAAATATAACTAAGTTTTTATTAGAAGATAAGTTGCGGTCAATAAAGGTATGAAACACTAAAAACAAAAAACTATGTAATGTTAAAACATAGTAAAAAGATTATTCAATAGGGGGAGTAAAAAAATACTCAAAAAAAGTTTTAAAAGAAAGAGACAAATTAAGTTAAGAAAGTATAAATACAGATTAATAGAAAATTAATTAATAATAGATACCGTCATGTGTGATAGAATTGTAAGTAGAACTAGAGTAATAAATAGTAGAAAAATATTTATTAGAAATAGTAACAAATATGGAATGAAAAATAATTGAAAGACAAATTGGTGAAATAAATGTGGCATATGTAAGATACTGTAATATGTAAGGAGAAAATAATAAGAATTATAATAATATACATTAAATAGTTTTTTAAACTATATTTTATCTTAATTGACCGTCACCCGGACTACCTCCCTGCAATTAAATTTTTAATAAAAAAAAAAATACTATTGCATTCTCGGGATCTAAATTTGAGCCTAAATTTTCATTGAAAATACTAAAATCCAGAAAATAAAATTCACGTTTTAAAATTTTGGTAGTATTAATTAATATATTTGTTTGCTGATGTAATCGAAAAAAAAAATTTAAATTAAAAATTACATCACCAAAGATTCGAATAATAAGGAATTTATTCCAAAAATATCAAATCCAATGTTTATAGTCCAATACTGGACTTAAATATTTTTTATATAGCACTTTCCTAAATTTTCCCAAATCTTAAAATTATATTAGTTCTAAAAAGTTGGAAATAGAGTTGTCCAGTTTATATAATAGTGATAAAAAGAATAATTAAATAACTTTACTGTTACTCTACTTTACCTCTGATTAGCTCTTCAATTATGGACCAATTTGTATGTTTTTACTTAAATATGAGTTAATATTATAAATAACACCATAATTTTGATTTTTGGAGGATTTGTGTGTTTTACTTAAACATATAGGTTTTTACTACACGATTGAGTAAATTTCGGTTTATTTAATGCACGTTTTTCGGCTTTTTAATGCCTAGTTATGTATAATCAAAAATTAGGTAGTAAGTAACTAATGTAATATTGCTTAAATTGTAATTAGAACTTTGCTCTAAACTTCCCATTTATTGTATAAAAAAAACTCTTATACACTATGATAATACTTACAGGGCACATGGAATTGAGCTTTGGGCCCACCAAACCATAAAATTCCTCTCTTATCCAATCCTTACAATCCAAAACCTCCGTAAAATCCTCGATGCTCCTTATTACGTCACAAATAAACTCATCCATGAAGTCACAAATTAACTCAAAGTCTCATTCGTCGTAGGTTTAACCCGAAATTGATATACCTCCTTTCATTCCAAAATCCTTGGAATCAAGAATTAACCACCCAATCCCATTAATTCTTAATACCCTTAACAATCTCTGCTAATCAGAAGAGAAATTGGCCCCGGGATCTTCTATTTTAAAGCAGTGATTGAAACACTATCATTGGGTGGTTCCTTTCCATTATTAGAGCATGAGCAAGTTACCATGTGCTCTGAAACACTTATTGCATAATTTTTTATAGAGTTTTTAATTTCAATAAATACATTTAAAAAATGTTAATTTTTAAACCACTGTATTGTAAAATAAGTATTATTAAAATTTCACACTCAAACGGAAATTCGTTACGCCATTATTTCCTTCTTTTTCCCAGTTATTCAAGTTGTTTTCTTTTTATACACTTTAAGGCATCAAGCTTGACACTTATGGGTCATTATTGTCTTACTTTCCGAAATTTTGATTAATCATTATTGCCTTAATTTCTGAATTGAATTGAAGCAACTATGGAAAAATAGGAACTTGTGGTAAAATTTGATAAATCTTTTAGGCAAAGTTTTGAGTGATTGAGAAATTCATAAAGCTTATCCACTGTCAGTTTGTTATCCATACAATGATTTGAGGGAGTCGTATGCCTGGCATTCTAATTAATTATTATATTATTAACTGAGATATAATAATTATTTTATTAACTGCATTATAATAATTTTATTATATTATCGTTATGCATGTTGTAATATGTATGTCGTATTATACAGTAATTATATTATTAACAGCACTCTAGTTAATAATTATATTATTATAGTTGAAAAGGGGTTTTAATCTGTAATAGGCCTGATTTCTATTTCTTGATCGGTTTACAAAATTGTTAGTTTTCATTAAACTCCGTTTAATCGATGACAATCTAGAAAGATTTCTTCTTTTTTTAAAACGGAATGGAGCTACATCTTTCCAATGTCCAGGATAAAGGAAGGTCCTCAAATTTACCTGAAAAGGTTTCATTCTTCGTGTTGGGGAAAGTTTCTCAAGTCCTAAATCTTTCTGGTCACAATGAGGACATGGTGATGTGTTCAACAAAACATATTTATATTCTACATTTCGTAATCCTGTACAAAAGCTATAATATTGGAAGATTAATTGTACTAAATATACACTTTACATCTTCTAGAATTCAGCCCTGCTTGTGGTCCGGTAAAGAGGGACGAAACGTTAGTTTATAATAATCAGTTGTTCAACTATTTTTGTACCCTTCTTGACCGCTACCCGAAATTCTGTAATCACTTGAATGGGTTAGGCAAGTTACTTAATGATAGTTGAGCTACAAAAGTTTGCTACAGTCAGTCTACCAAATTCCTTGGTATCTTAGATTAGATTTTCTAAATATATGACCTCTACTTTTATTTTTCAAATAATTATTTATATATCCGAGGCTGAGTGAAGCCTGTTCCATATTTTAGTCATTTGAATATTGGGACACCGATATGAAAATTTTCCAAAAAAACTAAAGTTTGGTAAATATCGTAGAAACATCTCTTGTATTGATAATCACTAAAAACTAAATTACAGTACATTAAACTAGTTACAATTTGAGTAATAATATTTCCTTGAATATGATTTTTCAAAAGCTGGACCTTTTTTCTTTTTAGAAAATTAAATTAAATTTTGTTAATTTATTTTGGCAAATACCATGAAAACTTATTTCTACATAAATAATCATTATCAACTACATTAAATTTAACTAGCTTTAATATTAGTTCTAATAGACCTGTATACGTCAATTAATCGTGGCTTGTATATCAAGTTTTTCTTGAAATGAGAGAAAATTTAAATTTTTCAAGAAAATGAGTTTCTAAACGAAGTAACAGGAAAAACCTATTTTATATTGTGTCTGTTGAATATTCAATATAAAAATTGAATTTATTCTAACCTAAAATAACGGGTTTTATTAAAAATAATTAAATTTTTTTGTTCTGGTAGTTTTAATGGTGGTTAACGTATAATTTTCTGTCCTTTTTCTGTGAAATAAATGAAACTTTATGTAAAATAAGCAACGTTTTTCTGCATTAGATTTCTTAGCATGCCTAATGGACGGTGATAAATGTTCATGGGATAATGTTTTAGAGTTTTTTTTATTACTCTCTTGTTGATTTATTGATTAGTGAATTGAAATAGCCTTTTATTTATGCAATAAATTAAAATCATTACAAAATACAATATAAACATTTAAAGTAGATAAAGGGATATAAAATAATAAATATATATCTAAATCTAATAGCTTATAAAACATTAATTTCTATCAATTATTTCTTTCTATCTTTCTCTATCCTTTCCTGACTAGGCCTTCCCTTTTCGGAGTAATAGTCAGCACTTCCCGGGGTTACCAGCCCTATTGAGAGGCGAGTTCTTTCCATTTCATCTTCCAGATATCCCTGTCCCTAGCAGCTCTCCACCAGAGGAGTCCTGCCATCCTCTGGAACATATCGCTCCATCTTTTCTCTTGACGTCCTCTTCTTCTTTAAAGGTCGTATGGAGTACATTCTGTGCCAATTTTTGACCATCTGTCATCTTCGCATCGAAGGAGGTTGAGCAAATGGAAATGGGCAGGGCACATTTCCATTTGCTCAATCTTGTCATCTTCAGTGTGTCAGTGAGTCCTGTTTCTTTCTGGATCCAAGCATTTTATATTCGAGCTCTTTTCCTCACATTCACAATGCTTCTTCCAATATTATTTTGCCACACCTGTAATTTCGTCTCCTGAGCTATAGTCAGTGACAACGTTTGGCATCCATAAGTGACCACTGGGCTAAAGCAACTATCGAAGACCTGCCTTTTAAGGTCAATACTTGTATTTCCCTTCATTATTATTGAACAGTATTTGCGTTAAAATAAAACAACTAAACGAATAAACAACTGAAAGAGAGAAATATAAGATGATAAGATAGACACGGTTAAAAACAAAGCAATACGAAAAAAAATTGACAGGACCAAAAAAAAATTGTGTAATATCACTAATTAGAAAAAATGTATTGTTTATTAATTTGTAATGATAAAATCGTAAAAAAAATAAAACTGTATTTTATTATAACTAGTATCAGAATGATTAATATACTTATCTTGCAACAACGCAATATATTTACTGCTTGTAAAATATACATTTCTGTCTCTCTTCCCATAGTAATAAAATAATTCAAAATATGATTAAGTGTCTGAACGTCCTTTAAATCAATCCTAATGAATTGATTACGGGCTATTAAAGACGCCCGTGTAATGCCGCTGGAAATGAAAGAGAAACAAGGCGAGGTAGACGTGAGTTCTTGGAAAAGCTTCCCTCCTACCAGGAAGGTCTGACTGAAGACCGCAGTCAGGATAACAAAAGACAGCTGAGGTAGAGGGGGAAGAGTAAGTTGTCCGACCTGTCAGCCTTTAAGTACAGCTAGCTTACCTAACTTAACTAATTCTAAGCGCTCGGGTACAGTGCCTCTGCAAATCACTGCTTACCTGTCCTTATCTACGCCATGCTAAACGGGCTATTATCTACAAAAAGGCTGCTTCCCGTTATAAAAAACCAACTGCACTTCTAAGAAATATAAATTTCTTCTATTTCGTAATGACTTAGTGTTGTTCTAAAAGGGTACTTTTTTTTTCTCTAACGATAAGATATGTCTGTAGGGCTTAAAATATCTTATATATGTGGAAAATAAAGAATAAAAAGTAAATTTATTTTATTTGTTATATACGGATGATGCCTAATACATTTATTTTTTATTTCTCATGTCCTACCTTTAGGTCAAAAAATAAAGTGTGTAATTAGTAGTGTTCAATTGATTGGAGAAGATGGTCGACGGTGCGGTCAGCAAAAAAAAAAAATAATAATAAAATAAACAAAGAATAGTTTTTTATGCCGACGTTTCGACCTGAGATTCAGGTCTTCATCAGGGCTATAGAACAAAAGAGATTACAACCATCATTTAGAGAAACATAAAATTGAAGAGAAATAGTATACAAACAAATTTGGAATTGCACAAAATATTGAATTGAACAATAAATAATAAAAAATTGTTAATTGATAGATGAATAATTAAAAATAATTGATTGATAATCATGGAATTAGACGGTAGCAGATTGATAACAGTGAAAGATGAAATATAATATTAAGTAGGTAAGAAGATATGTAAAATATAAGACATGTAAGTAGTGTATAAAAAACTGAAAAAAACAAATATTGAATCTACAAATTCTACAATATGACAGGACATAAAATATTGTGAGTGAGCGACTTATATCTGATTACAGTGTGAGTATTAACTTATATACCTATAGATATGACTATAAATATGTATGCTTATATAAAATAGGAAAAAGGTAGAAGAAGAAATATGGAGAATGGGAGAAATATAGATAATTCCAAATTTGTATACTATTTTTTTTCAATTTTATGTTTCTCTATATGATGTTTGTTATCTCTTTTGTTCTATGATGAAGACCTGAAACTCAGGTCGAAACGTCGGCATAAATAAATATTTATTTATGTTTTTCTTTGCTTACCGCACTCCCCTTCCAATCAATCACCAATCAATAATCTGCGGTAAACTATCTACACTATCTACACCTCATTAGTGTTTAATTCATTTGAATTTTACTGGGACGTTCCGAGGATACGGTGTCACCATCTTCAGCATCACCAGTATTATTGGGTGAATCACAAGATATTAAAACAACGAATTACAAGATCTTTATATTTAAATCTTGTCATATATTTAAAATATAAATAAATTAATCACCATTAAGGCAGCAAAAGAGGATTAGAAAAAAAGTAAAATAGTCAAATGGAGAAACAAATGAATAGATTTATCTTTAATTTGTTATTTTGAAAAAAAAAAGAGTATATATTTTATTCTGTTTATTTCATAAACCGAAATGACCAGTTAGGACCTAATCCCATATTAGTATCCCAAAATAATTCATTATATTACAAATAGATACACTTTTATTTGGATATAAATGTTTCAATACACAACTTTAATTCGAAAATTAATTTTTTTAAACAAATATTTATAATAAATAATTTAATATCAGGTGCTATGTAGCACGCAGATATTATTGGTACATTGCTTACTACGTATTCGGAGTTATTTATTACTTTTGTATTTTATCAAATATTTATTTTGATAAATATATGACTTCTTCTAACCTCCCCGACCTACGACAAAAAGAATGCCTACCCCCCTGTATTTATTAATTGTTAGTATGGAAAGATCTATTACATTTTATAACAACAAATACCACTATAATTTAAATAATTATAATATTTACCTTTGTCTAACAGGACTATAACAATTTTCATTTAATGAGAATCTCCACGTATATACTCATAATCAAGGTTACTGTATATACCAACGGTGGCCAACAAATCCATCGAAAAGCGAAGCCAATTTGGGTTGATCGTCTTTCACTGGCAATGTCTAGGGTGGAATTACGTGTACCATTAACTATGAAGCGATTGAAGAACACATAATTTTCTTGCAATAGTTTCAGACATATTTCATAAGGATCAAAAGTTATTAATTATACATTAATTAACCATCCATGTTCTTTTAATTCCCCTGGGCGTGAGTTTTTTGGCCGTAGGCCGCCGGTACGGGTAGATAAGCCGTATATCTGTATTTCAGGCGAGGTCATATTATTCTTTTGTAATATATTTTCCTGCCCTCTTCCCCCCCCCCAAAAAAAAAAAATCCGAAAGTAAACTGTTGAAATCAAATTATCAGCCATACTGTGTTGCTTATAACATTTTTTTTAATTTTCTCGAACATGATGTACGACGACTTATAAATTGCATTTGATAAAAAAAATTAAATTGCATTTTAAGTTAGCAAAAGTCTATCTTGAAATAGTGTCGGAAAATAGAATTTTTAGTTAACGCATGTTAGGAAAGCTGCTATCAAAAGTTAGGACTGAAAATGTATTTTCTCCATGAGTCTATATATCGAAAACTTAATAAGTGATTTAAAAAATAAAAACTAGTTTTGACGTATATATTATTTATACACCCATACCTCGCTGGAATGCACCTGATACTGAAAAACAGTGAATAATCATAGTGTGAATTTCAAACCCCTTCTTCCTCCTTAGACAATACCTATGACAATAAGTCGATCGCGACACGCTTATAAGATAAAATCTAGATCTTATATACAGAAAATTTGACAACCCTTGCTATTATTTTCTAAAATATGTATTAGTATCAGAATTTTCATAAGCATTCTATAGGCATAGACAAATATGTTTCCTCTTTAAAATGTTACCGTTACAGTGTTGAAGAGCTTGAGAAATTTCTCAGCCCCGTGCCTGGAAGATTAATTATGTTTGAACACCTGTATTAAGATGTAATTCACTACAGATGCCCATGTAAAACCCGAAATACAGGCTCACCAGCAATTAACAGTTATTTGCTTCCTCGTAATGGAAAAAAAAGAAGGAAACTCCACAACATATGACCGTTGAAGGAAGAGCGAAGGTATTGTGTAGATGGAGGCGGGTAGAAGAATGTTCCGTTGGCTCTGCGGATCTGGGAACCGCTCAACTGTTTTAATTATTGCTAACGATTTTCTTTCTCATGTCTTGATCCGGGTGATGTGGGTTCAAGGAGAACCCTTCTCTTACTCCTCTGTCTTCGATATTATTTTATTAAAACCGGTAGTTTCAGGATATATATGTCTGCATTCCGCTTCTCCCCTCCCACTTCCCCCAGTTCTTAGCCAAGCAGATAATTTGTATCGACTAATGAAATACGAAGTAATAGCGTTAGGAGGGGTAATTACGGTTAGAGTTTAGATCCGTCTGCATATTTGTGCTTTTTATCTTCCCAAAGAACGTAGACAAATATTTACTGTTGTACCCCGAGCATGCCTTGAACCTCTATACACACAAGTAGAGACACTCTGTTATATTAGATTTTTTAGATAAAACGAGATGTCTGGGTGGATGATGACCCAGATATATTGCAAGAGGAAGACCGTTCTGATTAATGCAAGGCCTTATCTTTTTTTCATCATGGTTCCTCTAAAACCTTAATTTTTTGTATTAAAAATGATTTAAATCTAAGAAGAAAAAAATGAATTTAACCCTTTCAAGATTTATGTTATCACATTTCAAGAATTATGGAATCCAAAAACCGAAGGGAAAAATCTAAATTTAATTTTGAGACCAGACAGGGAGGGTCATCCTATGACAATTTTCGGAGCTCACAATAACCATGTATCGTTTCAAAATGGCACATGATTAAATATTTCACACGCCAATAACTTCATCATTTGCTAGAGGATATGTTTATTATATTAAATAAATCTTCCAAAGCAATAATATTAAAAAAAAGTAGATTTATTTTTTATTAATATACTTGTTTGAGAGTGGTTTAGTTTCTTTAAAACAATTTTGATCCTTTTTCTCTCAACTTTATTATTTTAAACTTCCAACGTTTCGACCACTTAGGTCATTTTCAAGGATTCCTTATTTTGTTTTCATTTTTTCCTTTAAAATTCTTTAAATGCCGGCTAATTGCCTTTGTCCCATAAATTCGTCTATAAAATTCCTTCCCAAATTTAAAACTTTTACTAACCACTTTTCCTACTACTATTTTCAAATGGAGTTTGCAAATGAAAATAGTAGTAGGAAAAGTGGTTAGTAAAAGTTTTAAATTTGGGAAGGTATTTTATAGAAGAATTTATGGGACAAAGGCAATTAGCCGGCATTTAAAGAATTTTAAAGGAAAAAATGAAAACAAAATAAGGAATCCTTGAAAATGACCTAAGTGGTCGAAACGTTGGAAGTTTAAAATAATAAAGTTGAGAGAAAAAGGATCAAATTTTTTTTAAAGAAATTAAAAAATAGATTTGAAAGTGCCGATTTTGTTGCTTTTTTTTTTGTTGGTTGTGGCGTCTGATGCCTGTTTAACCAATTGGACACCCTGTGTAAGAGATAGCCCAAAAGCCTTGCTTTCCGATATACTAGCACTGAAAGGTCCAAAATTTAATGAAACCTGGCGAAAGTATTTTCATTGAAGTTCGATTTATTTTTTCATTATGAATAAATATCGGTAATAGAGCTGGAAAAATGTCATGAAGAAAATAAAATATTATTTATCCATAAAACATAAAAAAATATACATTTTATGGTAAGTTTTACATTTATAGAAACACTTGAAAGATAATTTCAACCATAAATAAAGCAATGGTAGACAATTATCAGTGCTTTGTTTTCAAAAGTATTTTCCAAGAAAACCTGTCCTTTTTTTTTCTACAAAACTTGATACAAGAAGAATGAGTAGGATTTTAAAAGCAATTTTCAGACTTATTTTCAATACTTTTAAATTATTATTATTTATGATACTCCTTGACTTTGCTGGTTTTAAAAAATGAGAAAAAAATACGTTTAGACTTAATTGATTGTTCTGTAATTGGAATCATAGAATCTAGAAAACACAAATGTGATTTCTGCCTTTTTTTTTTTTATGGAGAAACTATGGACACAGCTAGATTGTGAATGCCCAGATTTATTTCTCAGGGGAAATAGATATTGACTGACCTACGTAGGGAATAGAATCCACAACGTTCTGAACCAAGTACTCTATGACCTTCGCCCCAACGTGCTCAGCTATCACGTTCTCACTCGTTATTAGTTTTTGTAATAATATCAAAATTATACATCTCTCGTAAATTTTCAAAAGATCGTTTGAAATGACTCTAATTAAAACGTATACAAAGCTAAATAAGAAAAAAGAAATTTATTTAACCAATAATAACAATAATAGTGTTGACTATATTCGTATTGAATAGTTCGTAGAAATAGTAATTCATATTTTGTATTATTTATGTATATAATAGATAGTTAATTTTAGTAATGAACCGCAGTATTACAAGTCTCAATGTCTTCTGCTAAAGCCACATTCTGTATACAATTCAGTTTAGTAGATACTCTGACAATGTAATTAGATTCCCCTATCCTATTTTATACATAAGTTTAAAACAATTTAATGTATGTTCAAGTAAATGCTAGCTTTCATCAATACCAGGACGGAATCGACTAAGACAGGGCATGCCAACATGATCTATGCGTGAGGAAGCAGTGCACTGGCAGGTTGCCAACTTCATCAGTGTCACAGCTCTCGACTGATGCAACTGACATTAACTTCTCATTTTACTGTGGCACAGAACCCAGATTTATTTATGCTGGGTATTATTCTAGTTTTATTTATAAAAATATGTTATTGTTCCGCTTTGCAAATATAGCCCCTATGCTATCAACATTTTAGTTCCGAACTACCTCCTTTTTAAACCCGTAGGTTAGTATATTTTGGAAATCAAAACAGAAATTACGTTTAGATTTTATACTTTTATTCATTTAATATGTCATTTAGTGTAGTGGACTTTTCTTTTGGATGCATTTGTTAAAACTACTTTCATGTAAAGTTAAGGAACAGATATATAACTTACGTAAATCTAAAATACTTTATATTTCATTTTTTTCCTTCTTAACTCCATGGGTGCGTGGGGTTGATGTCATGATGAAAACGGGTTGAAGTTAGCCTCTTTTTCTGCTTTGGTAATGCATTTTAAGAGGGGGCTGAGAAATTTTTATCATTTGGAAAGGGGTAGTCTGTATTTTGTGTAAGTCTTTTGGTAATGATGCTCACGAGGTTTTTTGTTTCAAATTATTTAGTTACTTGTAGTCAGTCGAGTCTGAGTCTGAGGTTGTTTGTGTGTGTCTGCCACCTTTGTGGTCGTCCCGTCGGTGTCAGTGTTCTAAATAACGGGTTGCTACAGTACTGAAGGCTGTAAACAAATTTGATATGTCTCCTCAATCTAGATTCTGCCACAGTCGGTAATTCGAATGACCCGCCTTTTCTCTTTGAAGTGGCTCTTGCTCTTGACCGTTTAAGGTGCTTTATTGGTCACCATGGTTGCATCGTAATATTTTGTAGATCATTAATTTGAGGCGGGGAGAAAGATTAGGAGAAGTTAGCAGGCGATTAAGCCTGTAAGACTTGGTCCTGACCTGCTTGATCTTCTTATTCCAGTGTCGAGGTAGCATCAGGTGTCCATCAAGGGTGACTCTCAAATATAATAAACTCTCTGCTGATCTATTCACACATCCTGCTACCTTATAGACTTTAGGGAGAGGGCGCCTGTTCCTCTGGAAGGAGAAAATAATGCAATCTATCTTCTTAACTGCAAGACTCAGCCCTTCCAGTTTTTGGTTATTTCCGTACAAGCCTTCTTTACCTGCCGTAAAGCTGTCTTTGCTATCATTGAACTATTGTAGATGGCTATATTATCGCCATAAGCCACTACAGTAGCCTTGTCATACTTGGCTTCAACAGTTTCAGCCGTATATAGTGAGAAAAGTATTGGAGATAATACAGATCCCTGGGGTACTCCACAGGTGAGTAGTACCTCCCTGGATACCACTTCGCCACCTCGAACCTTTTTCTATTGATCAATTAAATTCATAATCTGTCGTTTAAAAATAAAGTCTACAGGACGAGCCAAAGTTAAAACATAAGGGTATCGAAGATTAGTAATTTAATAAAATGTATATTAGATTTTGTCTAAACTAATTTCCAATAATTAGCTATGTCGGGCAAACCTTTTTTGAAATATAGATGTATCAAGGAAAAATAATTTTCCGGGAAAATAATGGATACTCTAAAACAGCGGATGATATTAGCTAAAATATGTACGAGATCATTTCAACACTAACCAACTCCTCTCCAAATTTGGGCCGAATCCGACTGTTTTCGAAATTCAGGTGTACTGAGGAAAATACGTTTACATATGCGTAAGCCAAAGTGACGTGTGGAATCTGGCAAAATCGAAAAGAGACCTACTATGTACTCAACCATCTCTTTAAATTTAGTCGGTTATGCTTCAAATTTGACTAGTAATAATTAAAAATTTTATCTGTGATAACTTAGTCATGGTTTTAGGTATAACTAATTTTTCCCACCTTGGGCTGTGTTTTACAGCACGAACGTAAAACCAATTTTTTCATTTTGAGAAACGTATTATTTTGATCAAAATTAAAGACAAAAATATTGAATTCTATTTTTTACTCCTTAGTATCCCACCATTCTAACGATCCCTCCACTGATGTTTTGAATAATACTCTTATACAATTAGAATACACGAATACACGAATATTCGTGTGTTAGGGTCGGTTCATCAGGTTAATCATTTAATCAAATTGATGATTCGTAAACTTTGATGTTTGTTGTTCTTAAAGAAATACATCAATTATATATACACATATATCTAAATTTAAAAAATCTGTGACCGCTTTAACTCATGAAGAATCAGGGGTGTAGTACTTTGTAAGGAAGTACTGCTACTTAACTACAATTAAGACTTCCCCACTTAGTCTGGGTGGGCTCCCGAACTCACAGTAATAGAATAAATAATTATCTGTCGGCCGGACTCGGACCCAGGTCTTTTGAGTTAGTAAGACAGTGATGTATACATTATTTCATATTCTTGAGTTTGAGAATGTTTATCATATATAGTATTACAATCAACTTCAGTCATTGGCATAACGTAATAGTGATAATTAAGCACATTCATACCAAAAAAAAAATTAAAATGTCTACATTTAATTTTTTTAATTAATTAAATAAAAACACTGATCACATTTATACTGATGTGTACCATAAAATTTCATGTTCTACGTACGTTATGTAAATTAAAGATAATCTTTTTAATTTTACTAGTGTATGGATATTTTTTTCTACATATCTGTGTTCTTCATTGTTTGAATTCAGATAAAATGGCCTCATGTTTTCCAGATAGGTTATGACATTGTTTGTACGGATAGTGAAAACAAACCTAGGATAGCAGATAGATCAGTTACCGATATAGATGCACCAAAAACGTCGAATGGATTATTAAATTTCGGGAAAATGTTTGAAAATTAAGTGTTAGTATTACTATGGATCATAATATTTAAAATAAATAATATTGCAATCTTAGAGACAAATCTTTTCAACAACAGTATTGCTTTATGTAGGTTATCATATACATCAAAAGTAGAATGTAAGAAAAAATCAAAAGTTTTATTTATAACCGCACATTATTCTGTTTATTCTTTTTAAAATTCTATTATTGTACAATTTTATCCAGTTATTTATTTTTTTTATGTTATAAAATATTAATATGTTATATTAAGCTATTATATTTGTTATTTTAATTTATTTTTTAGTTTTATTCCTTTCATGATAGTAACAAAGGCATTCTCTATGAACTTATAGACTTATGCAGACAATTAATTACTCTTTCAAGGAAAGGTTGAGATAATAAAATGAAAAAGAAAAATATATAGTGTTAGCTAAAAAAATATATTTTCTACTTTATTATATTTATTTTCAGGACTTTAATTTATACCCTTCTTTATTCTTTATATCATATCATATCATATAAAAATTAAGGTTTTTAAAAACTAGGGCTCACATTCAATTTGGAACATATGAAAAATGATTTTCAATTTAAAATGAAAGTCAACGAATTAATTATAAGGTAAGAAAAAAAATAAGAACAATAACTAGGAAATTTTGCTAAATCCCAAAAGTATTTTAGATTTATAAATTAGTGAAGTGAATGTATATTGTTGTTAAATATTAAATCATTTGTATGTAAATGGGTATTTTTTTTTTATTAAACTGCAATGAACACTTTATTTTATTAGAACTTGAATATGGACAGAAGAGGCCGAAACGGTGTTCGGATAATCTAAAGAATAAACAAGTCCTGAAAAGAAATATAATAAAGTTTTAACAAATAAAACCCTTTGGAACTCAAATTGTCGGATTACAAATAGTTAATTATATGTGAAATATATTTTCTACAAATTTTAAAGTTTTAAAACAAAAACAATTCGTGAACATAGATTTCTATTTCTTATATATTTTTTTTAGATTAATCCAATGAACATTTTAAAGATGAGTTTTAATATATTTATTTTATTTTTATTATTTTTTTTTATTGCTCACGTCCTATATTGAGGATAAAACAGCTAATTTCTCAGAGCCACCATGTAATAAATTTTGAATGACCCAAATGGGGATTGAACCCGGGACGCTCTGATCCAAGCAATCTAGGAGCTTTGTCCCAACAAATTTAGCTACTAAGTCCTAAAAGTTTTACTGTTATAGAATTATAAAAAATTATAATACTTTCTTTAACTTTTAAGAAAACAGTAGAATATAATTTTTTTTCTGTAAACTTATTAGATATCCTGGGAAATTTAATCGTATAAAAAGAAACTAGAAAAATCTATTATCCCTATTAATCGAACGTCAGGTCTTATCCCATTAAATCATTAGTGTCAAAAATGATTGCGATTTCTTTTCAATAAAAAAACATTAAACTTAACTTTGTTTTAGACTCATGAAAACTATATCTGTGACTCGAAATATTTTCTAATTCGAATAGGTTTTGAACTGTCGCAAGTTGGTCTCACTTGATCATGTTATAATTCAACCGCTGGTCAATCCATCTTTTTATAAAGAAATACGCTAAAACCTTATAATGAGAGACAGCATTTTTGTGCAATCGCATATTTCATCGTTAAACTTAGACAGAAAATTGAATTGAAAAACATTCAAATTACACTAATTTTGAACGGTCGGAGATTGCACATTTTATTTAATGCATTTACGAAATACTCGTACTAAACTTCTCATTATTTGATTTATAGTTTAGAATTACCAAACATTGGGGTATGGTATTATATTGATCAACGTATGAAGATTCCATTTAAAGCTAATAAAAAGAAAAGACAAGTATACACAAGTGACTAATGTTCTTGGAATAGTATTAATTACACTTACATAATTACCTGAAACTAGTCTGTAAAGAATAAGTTTGTTATTGTTTTAACTTGGATTTGTTGTGTCTTTTATTATAGATTACTACTAGCTATAATTTTAACTCAAGTGAATATACGAATATATTTTTAATGTAATGTTTAAAAGTTTCTGTACGTCGGCTTATTACTTGTTAGGCATTTGCTTAAGGTTTGAAATCATTCTGATGTAAACACACGATTTAAAAAGTCTGAGAAGTATTAGGGGAAATTAAAAAAAGAATTTTTCTTATAAGAATATTTTAAATACTCCATCTATATAGCGCCTTGCATATCTCTAATGCCAGACTTTAGAATATAAAACCATTTAATACAATTAAATTCTTCATAGCTCTTCCATTATGGACAAAATATTATATTTTTAATCAGAGGAGTTAAGTTGCTTATGTATGTTTGCATAAATGTTGAGAATATTTAGCGAGTTTAATTTGATTCAAACAAGGTTAGTTATGCTTTCCATATATTAATATAATAAATTGAACAATAAAGTTGACTGTGTAAGATTTGGGTGTTTAATAAACATTTTGGGTTTTTATTGCAAGATTATGCACATTTTGTGGTTTTTACTATACGTAATTCGGTTTTTTACTGTACTGAAATTCGGTCTCTAACAAATGATGTTAAGAAGGTTCATCTGAGGGTTACAATAGACCCTAACCTAATCCTATACTATATCCTATTAGACTACTTTCTCCTTCTTTAAGCCCCATTCATCAACATTCATAAAAATGTATAATCCGATTCTCCTGTGGCAGTACAATACTCCATCGAGAGCAGCGGGCTATAAAGTTTCGAATAACTGTCCTTTGAATATTCAATTCAGTAATGCCAACCTCTGCAGAGGCAGAACATGAATTATTGCCAGGCCTCCTTACGGCCTTGTTTATTTCCTGTTTTTGCAAACATGGCCGCGAATCCTAATAAAGTCAATCTTATTCAGAGCCGTGAATTAGGACCCGCGGCCGCTTGGTTATATTACGAGTAACTCTAATCCGTGGAGTTATAACTCGGAGAGTGGTTCCATGGACCACCCTCCCCCTTTGGAGTCCCACCCTCTTTTCTCATAATTCTCGATCATTGGGCTACTTAGCATTGCTTTGTTGTAAAGCCCAGATTGTAACGGGGCAGTCCCCTTTAGTATTGTCTTCATGCTGATCCTTCGGCCGTTCCAGATAATCCGATTCCGGTCCTTGCATTATGTTTATTTCTAAGTAGTTAATATTATTTTACTTTAAAATATTTAATTAAAGAGGTATGTGGTTAAATTCGGTATTTCCTTAAATTATTAGCTTCACTGCATCGTTCAACGCAGGACATTTACATGACCAACGCCATATCCTATGATCGTCGGGACACATTGCCTGGAAGAAGGACTGTTTCACCGAAAACAAGGATTCTGGTCACGTTATATACTTAACTGCTGATATTAAAAAGGAAGACTATAAATGAAAATTATTGCATTTTTAAATATTTCAATTAAATAATGGTTTATGAATGCATGGTTAATTTATAATAACTAAATTAATAAATACATTTAACAATTAAATATGGGAAGATGGAAAGGAGTGCGGTTAGCTACAAGACATATGCAAATAAACAGAAACTTACTTATTTGTTTCAACGTTTAGACCTGAAATTCAGGTCTTCATCAGGACTGAAAAAACAAAAAAAATAGATAACTACCATAACTCTGAGAAATAGAATAATAAAAATAAAATAATAAACAAACAAACTTGGCAATATACATAACATAAAATTAAGTAAATAGTAGTTGATTGATAATAATAGAAAATGAAATATAATGTTATACAGGTAAGAATTATAATATTACTAATTACTACTGTACTAAATAATTGATTAAAAGATTAAAAATCAGAAAGTATTCACCTTACAATATTATATTTCATCTTTTATGAGTATCAATTTACTACCTATGTACCTAATTTATAGTTATATATTTTTCCAAGCTTGTTTATTACTATTTTCTTTATA
Source organism: Halyomorpha halys (assembly GCF_000696795.3). Lineage (NCBI taxonomy): Eukaryota > Metazoa > Arthropoda > Insecta > Hemiptera > Pentatomidae > Halyomorpha > Halyomorpha halys. Next base: position 105,485 of record NW_027116715.1, on the reverse strand, counting down.
CTTATAGTCATTGTATTGAGATGGTTATCTAGATTTGTTTTTTCAGCCATCATGAAAGGCTGAAATTCAGATCGAAATGTCGGCACAAATAAATAAGCTTCGTTTATTTGCGTATTAATATACCGTATATTAATCTACAATCTACTATTTACAAAAACTTATATATTTGTGTATATTTTTGCTGACCGCATCCCCCACCATCTACCTTATATTAATCTACGATCAACTATTAACACCTCATTAATGATAAAATGATATAATATATGATAATTTATGTATACTAAATTTATATAATTCATTTATTTTGAATTTTTTAATATATTTTATGATTTTAATGGTCTGCTATTTTAATATAAACTGTTTTAATTATCTGGTTTTCATATGATATATAAATTTTGCTTCAGTTCTATATACTGTGTGCCAGATATCCGGCAACCTTATTTCACTGTCTACCAAATTAATTGATTGATAGATTTATTTATTGATAGATATTACAATCTGCCACACAGTTGTGGGCAATAGGTAATATTGATAAATGATCTCATACATACTAAAATAAAAAAAAAT